>NC_089816.1:300000-600000 GCF_029633855.1 Hoplias malabaricus | reverse complement strand
AGATCGCTCGCAGCTGAACAGAACACTCAGACATCGCGCGCGCAGCTGAACAGAAGACTCAGAGTTCGCTCGCAGCTGAACAGAACACTCAGAGATCGCTCGCAGCTGAACAGAACACTCAGACATCGCACGCGCAGCTGAACAGAACACTCAGAGATCGCTCGCAGCTGAACAGAACACTCAGACATCGCGCGCGCAGCTGAACAGAACACTCAGAGATCGCTCGCAGCTGAACAGAAAACTCAGAGATCGCTCGCAGCTGAACAGAACACTCAGAGATCGCTCGCAGCTGAACAGAACACTCAGAGATCGCTCACAGCTGAACAGAAAACTCAGAGATCGCGCGCGCGGCTGAACAGAACAATCAGACATCGCACGCGCAGCTGAACAGAACACTCAGACATCGCGCGCGCAGCTGAACAGAAAACTCAGAGATCGCGCACAGCTGAGCAGAAAACTCAGAGATCGCGCGCAGCTGAACAGAAAACTCAGAGATCGCGCGCAGCTGAACAGAAAACTCAGAGATCGCGCGCAGCTGAACAGAACACTCAGAGATCGCTCGCAGCTGAACAGAACACTCAGAGATCGCGCGCGCGGCTGAACAGAACACTCAGACATCGCGCGCGCAGCAGAACAGAACACTCAGAGATCGCTCGCAGCTGAACAGAAAACTCAGAGATCGCTCGCAGCTGAACAGAACACTCAGAGATCGCGCGCGGCTGAACAGAACACTCAGAGATCGCGCGTGCGGCTGAACAGAGCACTCAGACATCGCGCGCGCGGCTGAACAGAACACTCAGAGATCGCACGCGCAGCAGAACAGAAAACTCAGAGATCGCTCGCGCGGCTGAACAGAACACTCAGAGATCGCAAGCGCAGCAGAACAGAAAACTCAGAGATCGCGCGCGCGGCTGAACAGAGAACTCAGACATCGCGCGCACAGCTGAACAGAACACTCAGACATCGCGCGCGCGGCTGAACAGAACACTCAGAGATCGCTCGCAGCTGAACAGAACACTCAGAGATCGCTCGCGGCTGAACAGAACACTCAGAGATCGTGCGCGCGGCTGAAAAGAACACTCAGAGATCGCTCGCAGCTGAACAGAACACTCAGAGATCGCTCGCAGCTGAACAGAACACTCAGAGATCGCTCGCGGCTGAACAGAACACTCAGAGATCGGGCGCGCAGCTGAACAGAACACTCAGAGATCGCGCGCAGCTGAACAGAACACTCAGACATCGCGCGCGCAGCTGAACAGAACACTCAGACATCGCACGCGCAGCTGAACAGAACACTCAGAGATTGCTCGCAGCTGAACAGAAAACTCAGACATCGCGCGCGCAGCTGAACAGAACACTCAGACATCGCGCGCGCAGCTGAACAGAACACTCAGAGATCGCGCGCAGCTGAACAGAACACTCAGACATCGCGCGCGCGGCTGAACAGAACACTCAGACATCGTGCGCGCGGCTGAACAGAACACTCAGACATCGCGCGCGCAGCAGAACAGAACAGTCAGAGATCGCGCGCGCAGCTGAACAGAACACTCAGAGATCGCGCGCAGCTGAACAGAACACTCAGAAATCGCGCGCGCGGCTGAACAGAACACTCAGACATCGCGCGCGCAGCAGAACAGAACACTCAGACATCGCGCGCGCAGCTGAACAGAACACTCAGACATCGCGCGCGCGGCTGAACAGAACACTCAGACATTGTGCGCGCGGCTGAACAGAACACTCAGAGATCGCGCGCAGCTGAACAGAACACTCAGACATCGCGCGCGCGGCTGAACAGAACACTCAAACATCGCGCGCGCGGCTGAACAGAACACTCAGACATCCCGCGCGCGGCTGAACAGAACACTCAGACATCGCGCGCTCGGCTGAACAGAACACTCAGAGATCGCGCGCGCGGCTGAACAGAACACTCAGAGATCGCTCGCAGCTGAACAGAACACTCAGACATCGCGCGCGCAGCTGAACAGAAGACTCAGAGTTCGCTCGCAGCTGAACAGAACACTCAGAGATCGCTCGCAGCTGAACAGAACACTCAGACATCGCACGCGCAGCTGAACAGAACACTCAGAGATCGCTCGCAGCTGAACAGAACACTCAGACATCGCGCGCGCGGCTGAACAGAACACTCAGACATCGCGCGCGCAGCTGAACAGAACACTCAGAGATCGCTCGCAGCTGAACAGAAAACTCAGAGATCGCTCGCAGCTGAACAGAACACTCAGAGATCGCGCGCAGCTGAACAGAAAACTCAGAGATCGCGCACAGCTGAACAGAAAACTCAGAGATCGCGCGCAGCTGAACAGAAAACTCAGAGATCGCGCGCAGCTGAACAGAACACTCAGTGATCGCTCGCAGCTGAACAGAACACTCAGAGATCGCGCGCGGCTGAACAGAACACTCAGATCGCACGCGGCTGAACAGAACACTCAGACATCGCGCACGCAGCTGAACAGAACACTCAGAGATCGCACACAGCTGAACAGAACACTCAGAGATCGCGCCCGTTGCTGAACAGAACACTCAGATCGCGCGCGCAGCTGAACAGAACACACAGTGATTGCGCACGGGGCTGAACAGAACACTCAGAGATCGCGCGCAGCTGAACAGAAAACTCAGAGATCGCTCGCAGCTGAACAGAACACTCAGAGATCGCGCGCAGCTGAACAGAACACTCAGAGATCGCTCGCAGCTGAACAGAACACTCAGAGATCGCTCGCAGCTGAACAGAACACTCAGAGATCGCACGCAGGTGAACAGAACACTCAGAGATCGCGCGAGCCGTAGAACAGAACACCCAGAGATCGCGCGCGCAGCTGAATAGAACACACAGAGATCGCGCGCAGCTGAACAGAACACTCAGAGATCGCTCGCAGCTGAACAGAACACTCAGAGATCGCTCGCAGTTGAACAGAACACTCAGAGATCGCTCGCAGCTGAACAGAACACTCAGAGATCGTGCGCGCAGCTGAACAGAACACTCAGAGATCGCGCGCAGCTGAACAGAACACTCAGAGATCGCTCGCAGCTGAACAGAACACTCAGAGATCGCTCGCAGCTGAACAGAACACCCAGAGATCGTGCGCAGCTGAACAGAACACCCAGAGATCGCGCGCAGCTGAACAGAACACCCAGAGATCGCGTGCAGGTGAACAGAACACTCAGAGATCACACGCAGGTGAACAGAACACTCAGAGATCGCACGAGCCGTAGAACAGAACACCCAGAGACCGCACGCAGCTGAACAGAACTCTCAGAGATCGCGCCCGCAGCTGAACAGAACACACAGAGATCGCGCGCAGCTGAACAGAACACTCAGAGATCGCGCGAGCCGTAGAACAGAACACTTAGAGATCGCGCGCAGCTGAACAGAACACTCAGAGATCGCGCGCAGCTGAACAGAACACCCAGAGATCGCGCGCAGCTGAACAGAACACTCAGAGATCGCGCGCAGCTGAACAGAACACTCAAAGATCGCACGCGGCTGAAAAGAACACTCAGAGATCGCACGCGGCTGAAAAGAACACTCAGAGATCGCGCGTGGCTGAACAGAACACTCAGAGATCGCGCGCAGCTGAACAGAACTCTCAGAGATCGCACGCGGCTGAACAGAACACTCAGAGATCGCACGCGGCTGAACAGAACACTCAGAGATCGCGCACGCAGGTGAAAAGAACACTCAGAGATCGCGCGCGCAGCTGAACAGAACACTCAGAGATCGCACGCAGGTGAACAGAACACCCAGATATCGCTCACACAGGTGAACAGAACACTCAGAGATCGCGCACGCAGGTGAACAGAACACCCAGCGATCGCGCACGCAGGTGAACAGAACACTCAGAGATCGCGCGCGCAGCTGAACAGAACACTCAGAGATCGCACGCAGGTGAACAGAACACTCAGAGATCGCGCGAGCCGTAGAGCAGAACACCCAGAGATCGCGCGCGCAGCTGAACAGAACACTCAGAGATCGCGCACGCAGCTGAACAGAACACTCAGAGATCGCACGCAGGTGAACAGAACACTCAGAGATCGCGCGAGCCGTAGAACAGAACACCCAGAGATCGCGCGCGCAGCTGAACAGAACACTCAGAGATCGCACGCGCAGCTGAACAGAACACACAGATCGCGCGCAGCTGAACAGAACACTCAGAGATCGCGCGAGCCGTAGAACAGAACACCCAGAGATCGCGCGCGCAGCTGAACAGAACACTCAGAGATCGCACGCGCAGCTGAACAGAACACACAGATCGCGCGCAGCTGAACAGAACACTCAGAGATCGCGCGAGCCGTAGAACAGAACACCCAGAGATCGCGCGCGCAGCTGAACAGAACACTCAGAGATCGCACGCGCAGCTGAACAGAACACACAGATCGCGCGCAGCTGAACAGAACACTCAGAGATCGCGCGAGCCGTAGAACAGAACACCCAGAGATCGCCCGCAGCTGAACAGAACACTCAGAGATCGCACGCGCAGCAGAACAGAACACTCAGAGATCGCGCGCGCAGCTGAACAGAACACTCAGAGATCGCACGCGCAGCTGAACAGAACACACAGATCGCGCGCAGCTGAACAGAACACTCAGAGATCGCGCGAGCCGTAGAACAGAACACCCAGAGATCGCCCGCAGCTGAACAGAACACTCAGAGATCGCACGCGCAGCAGAACAGAACACTCAGAGATCGCGTGCGCAGCTGAACAGAACACTCAGAGATCGCACGCGGCTGAACAGAACACTCAGAGATCGCGCGTGGCTGAATAGAACACTCAGAGATTGCGCACGCGGCTGAACAGAACACCCAGAGACCGCACGCGCAGCAGAACAGAACACTCAGAGATCGCTCGCAGCTGAATAGAACACCCAGATATCGCACAGCTGAACAGAACACTCAGAGATCGCGCACGCAGGTGAACAGAACACTCAGAGATCTCGTACGCAGGTGAACAGAACACCCAGAGATCGCTCACACAGGTGAACAGAACACTCAGAGATCGCACACGCAGGTGAACAGAACACCCAGATATCGCTCACACAGGTGAACAGAACACTCAGAGATCGCGCACGCAGGTGAACAGAACACCCAGCGATCGCGCACGCAGGTGAACAGAACACTCAGAGATCGCGCGCGCAGCTGAACAGAACACTCAGAGATCGCACGCAGGTGAACAGAACACTCAGAGATCGCGCGAGCCGTAGAGCAGAACACCCAGAGATCGCGCGCGCAGCTGAACAGAACACTCAGAGATCGCGCACGCAGCTGAACAGAACACTCAGAGATCGCACGCAGGTGAACAGAACACTCAGAGATCGCGCGAGCCGTAGAACAGAACACCCAGAGATCGCGCGCGCAGCTGAACAGAACACTCAGAGATCGCACGCGCAGCTGAACAGAACACACAGATCGCGCGCAGCTGAACAGAACACTCAGAGATCGCGCGAGCCGTAGAACAGAACACCCAGAGATCGCGCGCGCAGCTGAACAGAACACTCAGAGATCGCACGCGCAGCTGAACAGAACACACAGATCGCGCGCAGCTGAACAGAACACTCAGAGATCGCGCGAGCCGTAGAACAGAACACCCAGAGATCGCGCGCGCAGCTGAACAGAACACTCAGAGATCGCACGCGCAGCTGAACAGAACACACAGATCGCGCGCAGCTGAACAGAACACTCAGAGATCGCGCGAGCCGTAGAACAGAACACCCAGAGATCGCCCGCAGCTGAACAGAACACTCAGAGATCGCACGCGCAGCAGAACAGAACACTCAGAGATCGCGCGCGCAGCTGAACAGAACACTCAGAGATCGCACGCGCAGCTGAACAGAACACACAGATCGCGCGCAGCTGAACAGAACACTCAGAGATCGCGCGAGCCGTAGAACAGAACACCCAGAGATCGCCCGCAGCTGAACAGAACACTCAGAGATCGCACGCGCAGCAGAACAGAACACTCAGAGATCGCGTGCGCAGCTGAACAGAACACTCAGAGATCGCACGCGGCTGAACAGAACACTCAGAGATCGCGCGTGGCTGAATAGAACACTCAGAGATTGCGCACGCGGCTGAACAGAACACCCAGAGATCGCCCGCAGCTGAACAGAACACTCAGAGATCGCACGCGCAGCAGAACAGAACACTCAGAGATCGCGTGCGCCGCTGAACAGAACACTCAGAGATCGCGTGCGCAGCTGAACAGAACACTCATAGATCGCACGCGGCTGAACAGAACACTCAGAGATCGCGCGTGGCTGAATAGAACACTCAGAGATTGCGCACGCGCAGCAGACCAGAACACTCAGAGATCGTCCGCAGCTGAATAGAACACTCAGAGATCGTCCGCAGCTGAATAGAACACTCAGAGATCGCGCGCAGCTGAATAGAACACTCAGAGATCGCGCGCAACTGAACAGAACACTCAGAGATCGTCTGCAGCTGAACAGAACACTCAGAGATCGTCCGCAGCTGAACAGAACACTCAGAGATCGCTCGCAGCTGAACAGAACACTCAGAGATCGCGCGCAGCTGAACAGAACACTCAGAGATCGCGCGCAGCTGAACAGAACACTCAGAGATCGCTCGCAGCTGAACAGAACACTCAGAGATCGCGCGCAGCTGAACAGAACACTCAGAGATCGCGCGCAGCTAAACAGAACACTCAGATATCGCACGCGCAGCTGGGCAGAACACACAGAGATCGCTCGCAGTTGAACAGAACACCCAGAGATCGCACGCAGCTGAACAGAACACCCAGAGATTGCACGCGCAGCTGAACAGAACACTCAGAGATCGCGCGCAGCTGAACAGAACACCCAGAGATCGCCGGCAGCTGAAGAGAACACTTAGAGATCCCGCGCAGCTGAACAGAACACTCAGAGATCGCACGCCCGGCTGAACAGAACACTCAGAGATCGCGCGTGGCTGAATAGAACACTCAGAGATCGCGCCCGCGGCTGAACAGAACACTCAGAGATCGCTCGCAGCTGAATAGAACACCCAGATATCGCGCACGCAGGTGAACAGAACACTCAGAGATCTCGTACGCAGGTGAACAGAACACCCAGAGATCGCTCACACAGCTGAACAGAACACTCAGAGATCGCGCACGCAGGTGAACAGAACACTCAGAGATCTCGTACGCAGGTGAACAGAACACCCAGAGATCGCTCACACAGGTGAACAGAACACTCAGAGATCGCACACGCAGGTGAACAGAACACCCAGCGATCGCGCGCAGCTGAACAGAACACTCAGATCGCTGGAGCCGCTGAACAGAACACTCAGAGATCACAAGCAGCTGAACAGAACACTCAGATCGCGGAAGCCGCTGAACAGAACACTCAGAGATGGCGCGCAGCTGAACAGAAAACTCAGAGATCGCGCGCAGCTGAACAGAACACTCAGAGATCGCGCGCAGCTGAACAGAACACTCAGAGATCGCGCGCACCTGAACAGAACACTCAGAGATCGCGCGCAGCTGAACAGAACACTCAGAGATCGCGCGCGCAGCTGAACAGAACACTCAGAGATCGCACGCGGCTGAACAGAACACTCAGAGATCGCGCACGCAGGTGAACAGAACACTCAGAGATCGCGCGCGCAGCTGAACAGAACACTCAGAGATCGCACGCAGGTGAACAGAACACCCAGATATCGCTCACACAGGTGAACAGAACACTCAGAGATCGCGCACGCAGGTGAACAGAACACCCAGCGATCGCGCACGCAGGTGAACAGAACACTCAGAGATCGTGCGCGCAGCTGAACAGAACACTCAGATCGCGGGAGCCGCTGAACAGAACACTCAGAGATCACACGCAGCTGAACATAACACTCAGATCGCGGAAGCCGCTGAATAGAACACTCAGAGATGGCGCGCAGCTGAACAGAACACTCAGAGATCGCGCACACAGGTGAACAGAACACCCAGAGATCGCGCGTGCCGTAAAACAGAACACTCAGAGATCGCGCCCGTGGCTGAACAGAACACTCAGAGATCGCGCGCAGCTGAACAGAACACTCAGACATCGCGCGCGCGGCTGAACAGAACATTCAGAGATCGCGCCCGTGGCTGAACAGAACACTCAGATCGCGCGCAGCTGAGGAGAGCACTCAGAGATCGCTCGCAGCTGAACAGAACACTCAGAGATCGCTCGCAGCTGAACAGAACACTCAGAGATCGCTCGCAGTTGAACAGAACACTCAGAGATCGCTCGCAGCTGAACAGAACACTCAGAGATCGTGCGCGCAGCTGAACAGAACACTCAGAGATCGCGCGCAGCTGAACAGAACACTCAGAGATCGCTCGCAGCTGAACAGAACACTCAGAGATCGCTCGCAGCTGAACAGAACACCCAGAGATCGCGCGCAGCTGAACAGAACACCCAGAGATCGCGCGCAGCTGAACAGAACACTCAGAAATCGCGCGCAGGTGAACAGAACACTCAGAGATCGCACGCAGGTGAACAGAACTCTCAGAGATCACACGCAGGTGAACAGAACACTCAGAGATCGCACGAGCCGTAGAACAGAACACCCAGAGACCGCTCGCAGCTGAACAGAACACCCAGAGATCGCCGGCAGCTGAAGAGAACACTTAGAGATCCCGCGCAGCTGAACAGAACACTCAGAGATCGCACGCCCGGCTGAACAGAACACTCAGAGATCGCGCGTGGCTGAATAGAACACTCAGAGATCGCGCCCGCGGCTGAACAGAACACTCAGAGATCGCTCGCAGCTGAATAGAACACCCAGATATCGCACAGCTGAACAGAACACTCAGAGATCGCGCACGCAGGTGAACAGAACACTCAGAGATCTCGTACGCAGGTGAACAGAACACCCAGAGATCGCTCACACAGGTGAACAGAACACTCAGAGATCGCACACGCAGGTGAACAGAACACTCAGAGATCTCGTACGCAGGTGAACAGAACACCCAGAGATCGCTCACACAGGTGAACAGAACACCCAGCGATCGCGCGCAGCTGAACAGAACACTCAGATCGCTGGAGCCGCTGAACAGAACACTCAGAGATCACAAGCAGCTGAACAGAACACTCAGATCGCGGAAGCCGCTGAACAGAACACTCAGAGATGGCGCGCAGCTGAACAGAACACTCAGAGATCGCGCGCAGCTGAACAGAACACTCAGAGATCGCGCGCAGCTGAACAGAACACTCAGAGATCGCGCGCACCTGAACAGAACACTCAGAGATCGCGCGCAGCTGAACAGAACACTCAGAGATCGCGCGCGCAGCTGAACAGAACACTCAGAGATCGCACGCGGCTGAACAGAACACTCAGAGATCGCGCACGCAGGTGAACAGAACACTCAGAGATCGCGCGCGCAGCTGAACAGAACACTCAGAGATCGCACGCAGGTGAACAGAACACCCAGATATCGCTCACACAGGTGAACAGAACACTCAGAGATCGCGCACGCAGGTGAACAGAACACCCAGCGATCGCGCACGCAGGTGAACAGAACACTCAGAGATCGTGCGCGCAGCTGAACAGAACACTCAGATCGCGGGAGCCGCTGAACAGAACACTCAGAGATCACACGCAGCTGAACATAACACTCAGATCGCGGAAGCCGCTGAATAGAACACTCAGAGATGGCGCGCAGCTGAACAGAACACTCAGAGATCGCGCACACAGGTGAACAGAACACTCAGAGATCGCGCACGCAGGTGAACAGAACACCCAGCGATCGCGCACGCAGGTGAACAGAACACTCAGAGATCGTGCGCGCAGCTGAACAGAACACTCAGATCGCGGGAGCCGCTGAACAGAACACTCAGAGATCACACGCAGCTGAACATAACACTCAGATCGCGGAAGCCGCTGAATAGAACACTCAGAGATGGCGCGCAGCTGAACAGAACACTCAGAGATCGCGCACACAGCTGAACAGAACACTCAGAGATCGCGCACGCAGGTGAACAGAACACTCAGAGATCTCGTACGCAGGTGAACAGAACACCCAGAGATCGCTCACACAGGTGAACAGAACACCCAGCGATCGCGCGCAGCTGAACAGAACACTCAGATCGCTGGAGCCGCTGAACAGAACACTCAGAGATCACAAGCAGCTGAACAGAACACTCAGATCGCGGAAGCCGCTGAACAGAACACTCAGAGATGGCGCGCAGCTGAACAGAACACTCAGAGATCGCGCGCAGCTGAACAGAACACTCAGAGATCGCGCGCACCTGAACAGAACACTCAGAGATCGCGCGCAGCTGAACAGAACACTCAGAGATCGCGCGCGCAGCTGAACAGAACACTCAGAGATCGCACGCGGCTGAACAGAACACTCAGAGATTGCGCACGCAGGTGAACAGAACACTCAGAGATCGCGCGCGCAGCTGAACAGAACACTCAGAGATCGCACGCAGGTGAACAGAACACCCAGATATCGCTCACACAGGTGAACAGAACACTCAGAGATCGCGCACGCAGGTGAACAGAACACCCAGCGATCGCGCACGCAGGTGAACAGAACACTCAGAGATCGTGCGCGCAGCTGAACAGAACACTCAGATCGCGGGAGCCGCTGAACAGAACACTCAGAGATCACACGCAGCTGAACATAACACTCAGATCGCGGAAGCCGCTGAATAGAACACTCAGAGATGGCGCGCAGCTGAACAGAACACTCAGAGATCGCGCACACAGGTGAACAGAACACCCAGAGATCGCGCGTGCCGTAAAACAGAACACTCAGAGATCGCGCCCGTGGCTGAACAGAACACTCAGAGATCGCGCGCAGCTGAACAGAACACTCAGACATCGCGCGCGCGGCTGAACAGAACATTCAGAGATCGCGCCCGTGGCTGAACAGAACACTCAGATCGCGCGCAGCTGAGGAGAGCACTTAGAGATCGCTCGCAGCTGAACAGAACACTCAGAGATCGCTCGCAGCTGAACAGAACACTCAGAGATCGCTCGCAGTTGAACAGAACACTCAGAGATCGCTCGCAGCTGAACAGAACACTCAGAGATCGTGCGCGAAGCTGAACAGAACACTCAGAGATCGCGCGCAGCTGAACAGAACACTCAGAGATCGCTCGCAGCTGAACAGAACACTCAGAGATCGCTCGCAGCTGAACAGAACACCCAGAGATCGCGCGCAGCTGAACAGAACACCCAGAGATCGCGCGCAGCTGAACAGAACACTCAGAAATCGCGCGCAGGTGAACAGAACACTCAGAGATCGCACGCAGGTGAACAGAACTCTCAGAGATCACACGCAGGTGAACAGAACACTCAGAGATCGCACGAGCCGTAGAACAGAACACCCAGAGACCGCACGCAGCTGAACAGAACACTCAGAGATCGCACGCAGGTGAACAGAACTCTCAGAGATTGCACGCAGGTGAACAGAACACTCAGAGATCGCGCGAGCCGTAGAACAGAACACCCAGAGATCGCACGCAGCTGAACAGAATACTCAGAGATCGCGCGCGCAGCTGAACAGAACACACAGAGATCGCGCGCAGCTGAACAGAACACTCAGACATCGCGCGAGCCGTAGAACAGAACACTTAGAGATCGCCCGCAGCTGAACAGAACACTCAAAGATCGCGCGCAGCTGAACAGAACACCCAGAGATCGCGCGCAGCTGAACAGAACACTCAGAGATCGCGCGCAGCTGAACAGAACACTCAAAGATCGCACGCGGCTGAAAAGAACACTCAGAGATCGCACGCGGCTGAAAAGAACACTCAGAGATCGCGCGTGGCTGAACAGAACACTCAGAGATCGCGCGCAGCTGAACAGAACTCTCAGAGATCGCACGCGGCTGAACAGAACACTCAGAGATCGCGCGAGCCGTAGAACAGAACACCCAGAGATCGCGCGCGCAGCTGAATAGAACACACAGAGATTGGCGCAGCTGAACAGAACACTCAGAGATCGCGCGCAGCTGAACAGAACACTCAGAGATCGCACGCGGCTGAACAGAACACTCAGAGATCGCGCACGCAGGTGAACAGAACACTCAGAGATCGCGCGCGCAGCTGAACAGAGCACTCAGAGATCGCACGCAGGTGAACAGAACACCCAGATATCGCTCACACAGGTGAACAGAACACTCAGAGATCGCGCACGCAGGTGAACAGAACACCCAGCGATCGCGCACGCAGGTGAACAGAACACTCAGAGATCGCGCGCGCAGCTGAACAGAACACTCAGATCGCGGGAGCCGCTGAACAGAACACTCAGAGATCACACGCAGCTGAACATAACACTCAGATCGCGGAAGCCGCTGAATAGAACACTCAGAGATGGCGCGCAGCTGAACAGAACACTCAGAGATCGCGCACACAGGTGAACAGAACACCCAGAGATCGCGCGTGCCGTAAAACAGAACACTCAGAGATCGCGCCCGTGGCTGAACAGAACACTCAGAGATCGCGCGCAGCTGAACAGAACACTCAGACATCGCGCGCGCGGCTGAACAGAACATTCAGAGATCGCGCCCGTGGCTGAACAGAACACTCAGATCGCGCGCAGCTGAGGAGAGCACTCAGAGATCGCTCGCAGCTGAACAGAACACTCAGAGATCGCTCGCAGCTGAACAGAACACTCAGAGATCGCTCGCAGTTGAACAGAACACTCAGAGATCGCTCGCAGCTGAACAGAACACTCAGAGATCGTGCGCGCAGCTGAACAGAACACTCAGAGATCGCGCACAGCTGAACAGAACACTCAGAGATCGCTCGCAGCTGAACAGAACACTCAGAGATCGCTCGCAGCTGAACAGAACACCCAGAGATCGCGCGCAGCTGAACAGAACACCCAGAGATCGCGCGCAGCTGAACAGAACACTCAGAAATCGCGCGCAGGTGAACAGAACACTCAGAGATCGCACGCAGGTGAACAGAACTCTCAGAGATCACACGCAGGTGAACAGAACACTCAGAGATCGCACGAGCCGTAGAACAGAACACCCAGAGACCGCACGCAGCTGAACAGAACACTCAGAGATCGCACGCAGGTGAACAGAACTCTCAGAGATTGCACGCAGGTGAACAGAACACTCAGAGATCGCGCGAGCCGTAGAACAGAACACCCAGAGATCGCACGCAGCTGAACAGAATACTCAGAGATCGCGCGCGCAGCTGAACAGAACACACAGAGATCGCGCGCAGCTGAACAGAACACTCAGACATCGCGCGAGCCGTAGAACAGAACACTTAGAGATCGCCCGCAGCTGAACAGAACACTCAGAGATCGCGCGCAGCTGAACAGAACACCCAGAGATCACGCGCAGCTGAACAGAACACTCAGAGATCGCGCGCAGCTGAACAGAACACTCAAAGATCGCACGCGGCTGAAAAGAACACTCAGAGATCGCACGCGGCTGAAAAGAACACTCAGAGATCGCGCGTGGCTGAACAGAACACTCAGAGATCGCACGCAGCTGAACAGAACTCTCAGAGATCGCACGCGGCTGAACAGAACACTCAGAGATCGCGCGAGCCGTAGAACAGAACACCCAGAGATCGCGCGCGCAGCTGAATAGAACACTCAGAGATCGCACGCAGGTGAACAGAACACTCAGAGATCGCGCGAGCCGTAGAACAGAACACCCAGAGATCGCGCGCGCAGCTGAATAGAACACACAGAGATCGCGCGCAGCTGAACAGAACACTCAGAGATCGCGCGCGCAGCTGAACAGAACACCCAGAGATCGCACGCAGCTGAACAGAATACTCAGAGATCGCGCGCGCAGCTGAACAGAACACACAGAGATCGCGCGCAGCTGAACAGAACACTCAGACATCGCGCGAGCCGTAGAACAGAACACTTAGAGATCGCCCGCAGCTGAACAGAACACTCAGAGATCGCGCGCAGCTGAACAGAACACCCAGAGATCGCGCGCAGCTGAACAGAACACTCAGAGATCGCGCGCAGCTGAACAGAACACTCAAAGATCGCACGCGGCTGAAAAGAACACTCAGAGATCGCACGCGGCTGAAAAGAACACTCAGAGATCGCGCGTGGCTGAACAGAACACTCAGAGATCGCACGCGGCTGAACAGAACACTCAGAGATCGCGCGAGCCGTAGAACAGAACACCCAGAGATCGCGCGCGCAGCTGAATAGAACACTCAGAGATCGCACGCAGCTGAACAGAACACTCAGAGATCGCACGCGGCTGAAAAGAACACTCAGATATCGCGCGCAGCTGAACAGAACTCTCAGAGATCGCACGCGGCTGAACAGAACACTCAGAGATCGCGCGAGCCGTAGAACAGAACACCCAGAGATCGCGCGCGCAGCTGAATAGAACACTCAGAGATCGCACGCAGGTGAACAGAACACTCAGAGATCGCGCGAGCCGTAGAACAGAACACCCAGAGATCGCGCGCGCAGCTGAATAGAACACACAGAGATCGCGCGCAGCTGAACAGAACACTCAGAGATCGCGCGCGCAGCTGAACAGAACACTCAGAGATCGCGCGCGGCTGAACAGAACACTCAGAGATCGCGCGAGCCGTAGAACAGAACACTCAGAGATCGCACGCAGGTGAACAGAACACTCAGAGATCGCGCGAGCCGTAGAACAGAACACCCAGAGATCGCGCGCGCAGCTGAACAGAACACTCAGAGATCGCACGCGCAGCTGAACAGAACACACAGATCGCGCGCAGCTGAACAGAACACTCAGAGATCGCGCGAGCCGTAGAACAGAACACCCAGAGATCGCCCGCAGCTGAACAGAACACTCAGAGGTCGAGCGTAGCTGAACAGAACACTCAGAGATCTCACGCAGGTGAACAGAACACCCAGAGACCGCACGCGCAGCAGAACAGAACACTCAGAGATCGCGTGCGCAGCTGAACAGAACACTCAGAGATCGCACGCGGCTGAACAGAACACTCAGAGATCGCGCGTGGCTGAATAGAACACTCAGAGATTGCGCACGCGCAGCAGACCAGAACACTCAGAGATCGTCCACAGCTGAATAGAACACTCATAGATCGCGCGCAGCTGAACAGAACACTCAGAGATCGCACGCGCAGCAGAACAGAACACTCAGAGATCGCGCGCAACTGAACAGAACACTCATAGATCGTCTGCAGCTGAATAGAACACTCAGAGATCGCGCGCAGCTGAACAGAACACTCAGAGATCGCGCGCAGCTGAACAGAACACTCAGAGATCGCGCGCAGCTGAACAGAACACTCAGAGATCGCGTGCAGCAGAACAGAACACTCAGAGATCGCGCCCCCGGCTGAACAGAACACTCAGAGATCGCTCGCAGCTGAACAGAACACTCAGAGATCGCACGCAGCAGACCAGAACACTCAGAGATTTCTCGCGCAGCTGAACAAAACACTCAGAGATCGCGCCCGCGGCTGAACAGAACTCTCAGAGATCGCGCGCAGCTGAATAAAACACTCAGAGATCGCGCGCAGGTGAACAGAACACTCAGAGATTGCACGCGCAGGTGAACAGAACACTCAGAGATCGCGCGCGCAGCTGAACAGAACACTCAGAGATCGCGCGCAGCTGAACAGAACACTCAGAGATCGCGCGCAGCTGAACAGAACACTCAGAGATCACGCGCAGGTGGACAGAACACTCAGAGATCGCACGCGCAGGTGAACAGAACACTCAGAGATCGCACGCAGGTGAACAGAACTCTCAGAGATCGCACGCAGGTGAACAGAACACTCAGAGATCGCACGCAGGTGAACAGAACTCTCGGAGATTGCACGCAGGTGAACAGAACACTCAGAGATCGCACGCGCAGGTGAACAGAATACTCAGAGATCGCACGCAGGTGAACAGAACACTCAGAGATTGCGCGCGCAGCTGAACAGAACACTCAGAGATCGCACGCGCAGCAGAACAGAACACTCAGAGATCGCTCGCAGCTGAACAGAACACTCAGAGATAGCGCGCAGCTGAACAGAACACTCAAAGATCGCACGCGGCTGAAAATAACACTCAGAGATCGCACGCGGCTGAAAAGAACACTCAGAGATCGCGCGTGGCTGAACAGAACACTCAGAGATCGCGCGCAGCTGAACAGAACTCTCAGAGATCGCACGCGGCTGAACAGAACACTCAGAGATCGCGCGAGCCGTAGAACAGAACACTCAGAGATCGCGCGAGCCGTAGAACAGAACACCCAGAGATCGCGCGCGCAGCTGAATAGAACACTCAGAGATCGCACGCAGGTGAACAGAACACTCAGAGATCGCGCGAGCCGTAGAACAGAACACCCAGAGATCGCGCGCGCAGCTGAATAGAACACACAGAGATCGCGCTCAGCTGAACAGAACACTCAGAGATCGCGCGCGCAGCTGAACAGAACACTCAGAGATCGCGCGCGGCTGAACAGAACACTCAGAGATCGCACGCAGGTGAACAGAACACTCAGAGATCGCGCGAGCCGTAGAACAGAACACCCAGAGATCGCGCGCGCAGCTGAACAGAACACTCAGAGATCGCACGCGCAGCTGAACAGAACACACAGATCGCGCGCAGCTGAACAGAACACTCAGAGATCGCGCGAGCCGTAGAACAGAACACCCAGAGATCGCCCGCAGCTGAAGAGAACACTCAGAGGTCGCGCGTAGCTGAACAGAACACTCAGAGATCTCACGCAGGTGAACAGAACACCCAGAGACCGCACGCGCAGCAGAACAGAACACTCAGAGATCGCGTGCGCAGCTGAACAGAACACTCAGAGATCGCACGCGGCTGAACAGAACACTCAGAGATCGCGCGTGGCTGAATAGAACACTCAGAGATTGCGCACGCGCAGCAGACCAGAACACTCAGAGATCGTCCGCAGCTGAATAGAACACTCAGAGATCGTCCGCAGCTGAATAGAACACTCAGAGATCGCGCGCAGCTGAACAGAACACTCAGAGATCGCACGCGCAGCAGAACAGAACACTCAGAGATCGCGCGCAACTGAACAGAACACTCAGAGATCGTCTGCAGCTGAATAGAACACTCAGAGATCGCGCGCAGCTGAACAGAACACTCAGAGATCGCGCGCAGCTGAACAGAACACTCAGAGATCGCGTGCAGCAGAACAGAACACTCAGAGATCGCGCCCCCGGCTGAACAGAACACTCAGAGATCGCGCGCAGCTGAACAGAACACACAGAGATCGCGCCCGCGGCTAAACAGAACACTCAGAGATCGCTCGCAGCTGAACAGAACACTCAGAGATCGCACGCAGCAGACCAGAACACTCAGAGATTTCTCGCGCAGCTGAACAAAACACTCAGAGATCGCGCCCGCGGCTGAACAGAACTCTCAGAGATCGCGCGCAGCTGAATAAAACACTCAGAGATCGCGCGCAGGTGAACAGAACACTCAGAGATCGCGCGCGCAGCTGAACAGAACACTCAGAGATTGCGCGCAGCTGAACAGAACACTCAGAGATCGCGCGCAGCTGAACAGAACACTCAGAGATCACGCGCAGGTGAACAGAACACTCAGAGATCGCACGCGCAGGTGAACAGAACTCTCAGAGATCGCACGCAGGTGAACAGAACACTCAGAGATCGCACGCAGGTGAACAGAACTCTCGGAGATTGCACGCAGGTGAACAGAACACTCAGAGATCGCACGCGCAGGTGAACAGAATACTCAGAGATCGCACGCAGGTGAACAGAACACTCAGAGATTGCGCGCGCAGCTGAACAGAACACTCAGAGATCGCACGCGCAGCAGAACAGAACACTCAGAGATCGCTCGCAGCTGAACAGAAAACTCAGAGATCGCTCGCAGCTGAACAGAACACTCAGAGATCGCGCGCGGCTGAACAGAACACTCAGAGATCGCGCGCGCAGCTGAACAGAACACTCAGAGATCGCGCCCGCGGCTGAACAGAACACTCAGAGATGGTTCGCAGCTGAACAGAACACTCAGAGATCGCTCGCAGCTGAACAGAACACTCAGAGATCGCTCGCAGCTGAACAGAACACTCAGAGATCGCTCGCAGCTGAACAGAACACTCAGAGATCGCTCGCAGCTGAACAGAACACTCAGACATCGCGCGCGCAGCTGAGCAGAACACTCAGACATCGCACGCGCAGCTGAACAGAACACTCAGAGATTGCTCGCAGCTGAACAGAACACTCAGAGATCGCTCGCAGCTGAACAGAAAACTCAGAGATCTCGTGCGCGGCTGAACAGAACACTCAGAGATCGCGCGCGCAGCTGAACAGAACACTCAGAGATCGCTCGCAGCTGAACAGAACACTCAGAGATCGCTCGCAGCTGAACAGAACACTCAGAGATCGCACGCGCAGCAGAACAGAACACTCAGAGATCGCGCGCGCAGCTGAACAGAACACTCAGAGATCGCGCGCGCAGCTGAACAGAACACTCAGAGATCGCTCGCAGCTGAACAGAACACTCAGAGATCGCTCGCAGCTGAACAGAACACTCAGATCGCACGCGCAGCAGAACAGAACACTCAGAGATCGCGCGCGCAGCTGAACAGAACACTCAGAGATCGCGCGCGCAGCTGAACAGAACACTCAGAGATCGATCGCAGCTGAACAGAACACTCAGAGATCGCGCGCGCAGCTGAACAGAACACTCAGAGATCGCTCGCAGCTGAACAGAAAACTCAGAGATCGATCGCAGCTGAACAGAACACTCAGAGATCGCGCGCGGCTGAACAGAACACTCAGAGATCGCGCGCAGCTGAACAGAACACTCAGAGATCGATCGCAGCTGAACAGAACACTCAGAGATCGCTCGCAGCTGAACAGAACACTCAGAGATCGCTCGCAGCTGAACAGAACACTCAGAGATCGCGCGCGCAGCAGAACAGAACACTCAGAGATCGCGCGCGCAGCTGAACAGAAAACTCAGAGATCGCTCGCAGCTGAACAGAACACTCAGAGATCGCTCGCAGCTGAACAGAACACTCAGAGATCGCACGCGCAGCAGAACAGAACACTCAGAGATCGCGCGCGCAGCTGAACAGAACACTCAGAGATCGCGTGCAGCTGAACAGAAAACTCAGAGATCGATCGCTGCTGAACAGAACACTCAGAGATCGCGCGCGCAGCTGAACAGAACACTCAGAGATCGCTCGCAGCTGAACAGAAAACTCAGAGATCGATCGCAGCTGAACAGAAAACTCAGAGATCGATCGCAGCTGAACAGAACACTCAGAGATCGCGCGCGCAGCAGAACAGAACACTCAGAGATCGCGCGCGCAGCTGAACAGAACACTCAGAGATCGCTCGCAGCTGAACAGAACACTCAGAGATCGCTCGCAGCTGAACAGAACACTCAGAGATCGCTCGCAGCTGAACAGAACACTCAGAGATCGCTCGCAGCTGAACAGAACACTCAGAGATCGCTCGCAGCTGAACAGAACACTCAGAGATCGCGCGCGCAGCTGAACAGAACACTCAGAGATTGCTCGCAGCTGAACAGAACACTCAGAGATCGCTCGCAGCTGAACAGAAAACTCAGAGATCTCGTGCGCGGCTGAACAGAACACTCAGACATCGTGCGTGCAGCTGAACAGAACACTCAGACATCGCGCGCGCAGCTGAACAGAACACTCAGACATCGCGCGCACGGCTGAACAGAACACTCAGACATCGCGCGCGCGGCAGAACAGAACACTCAGAGATCGCGCACGCAGCTGAACAGATAACTCAGAGATCGCTTGCAGCTGAACAGAACACTCAGAAATCGCGCGCGCGGCTGAACAGATCACTCAGACATCGCGCGCGCAGCTGAACAGAACACTCAGACATCGCGCGCGCGGCTGAGCAGAACACTCAGACATCGCGCGCGCGGCTGAACAGAACACTCAGAAATCGCGCGCGCGCCTGAACAGAACACTCAGACATCGCGCGCGCAGCTGAACAGAACACTCAGACATCGCGCGCGCAGCTGAACAGAACACTCAGACATCGCGCGCGCGGCTGAACAGAACACTCAGACATCGCGCGCGCGGCTGAACAGAACACTCAGACATCGCGCGCGCGGCTGAACAGAACACTCAGACATCGCGCGCGCGGCTGAACAGAACACTCAGAAATCGCGCGCGCGGCTGAACAGAACACTCAGATATCGCTCGCAGCTGAACAGAACACTCAGAGATCGCGCGCGCGGCTGAACAGAACACTCAGAAATCGCGCGCGCGGCTGAACAGAACACTCAGACATCGCGCGCGCAGCTGAACAGAACACTCAGAGATCGCTCGCAGCTGAACAGAACACTCAGAGATCGCTCGCAGCTGAACAGAACACTCAGACATCGCGCGCGCAGCTGAGCAGAACACTCAGACATCGCACGCGCAGCTGAACAGAACACTCAGAGATTGCTCGCAGCTGAACAGAACACTCAGAGATCGCTCGCAGCTGAACAGAAAACTCAGAGATCTCGTGCGCGGCTGAACAGAACACTCAGAGATCGCGCGCGCAGCTGAACAGAACACTCAGAGATCGCTCGCAGCTGAACAGAACACTCAGAGATCGCTCGCAGCTGAACAGAACACTCAGAGATCGCACGCGCAGCAGAACAGAACACTCAGAGATCGCGCGCGCAGCTGAACAGAACACTCAGAGATCGCGCGCGCAGCTGAACAGAACACTCAGAGATCGCTCGCAGCTGAACAGAACACTCAGAGATCGCTCGCAGCTGAACAGAACACTCAGATCGCACGCGCAGCAGAACAGAACACTCAGAGATCGCGCGCGCAGCTGAACAGAACACTCAGAGATCGCGCGCGCAGCTGAACAGAACACTCAGAGATCGATCGCAGCTGAACAGAACACTCAGAGATCGCGCGCGCAGCTGAACAGAACACTCAGAGATCGCTCGCAGCTGAACAGAAAACTCAGAGATCGATCGCAGCTGAACAGAACACTCAGAGATCGCGCGCGGCTGAACAGAACACTCAGAGATCGCGCGCAGCTGAACAGAACACTCAGAGATCGATCGCAGCTGAACAGAACACTCAGAGATCGCTCGCAGCTGAACAGAACACTCAGAGATCGCTCGCAGCTGAACAGAACACTCAGAGATCGCGCGCGCAGCAGAACAGAACACTCAGAGATCGCGCGCGCAGCTGAACAGAAAACTCAGAGATCGCTCGCAGCTGAACAGAACACTCAGAGATCGCTCGCAGCTGAACAGAACACTCAGAGATCGCACGCGCAGCAGAACAGAACACTCAGAGATCGCGCGCGCAGCTGAACAGAACACTCAGAGATCGCTCGCAGCTGAACAGAAAACTCAGAGATCGATCGCAGCTGAACAGAAAACTCAGAGATCGATCGCAGCTGAACAGAACACTCAGAGATCGCGCGCGCAGCAGAACAGAACACTCAGAGATCGCGCGCGCAGCTGAACAGAACACTCAGAGATCGCTCGCAGCTGAACAGAACACTCAGAGATCGCTCGCAGCTGAACAGAACACTCAGAGATCGCTCGCAGCTGAACAGAACACTCAGAGATCGCTCGCAGCTGAACAGAACACTCAGAGATCGCTCGCAGCTGAACAGAACACTCAGAGATCGCGCGCGCAGCTGAACAGAACACTCAGAGATTGCTCGCAGCTGAACAGAACACTCAGAGATCGCTCGCAGCTGAACAGAAAACTCAGAGATCTCGTGCGCGGCTGAACAGAACACTCAGACATCGCGCGTGCAGCTGAACAGAACACTCAGACATCGCGCGCGCAGCTGAACAGAACACTCAGACATCGCGCGCACGGCTGAACAGAACACTCAGACATCGCGCGCGCGGCAGAACAGAACACTCAGAGATCGCGCACGCAGCTGAACAGATAACTCAGAGATCGCTTGCAGCTGAACAGAACACTCAGAAATCGCGCGCGCGGCTGAACAGATCACTCAGACATCGCGCGCGCAGCTGAACAGAACACTCAGACATCGCGCGCGCGGCTGAACAGAACACTCAGACATCGCGCGCGCGGCTGAACAGAACACTCAGAAATCGCGCGCGCGCCTGAACAGAACACTCAGACATCGCGCGCGCAGCTGAACAGAACACTCAGACATCGCGCGCGCGGCTGAACAGAACACTCAGACATCGCGCGCGCGGCTGAACAGAACACTCAGACATCGCGCGCGCGGCTGAACAGAACACTCAGAAATCGCGCGCGCGGCTGAACAGAACACTCAGATATCGCTCGCAGCTGAACAGAACACTCAGAGATCGCGCGCGCGGCTGAACAGAACACTCAGAAATCGCGCGCGCGGCTGAACAGAACACTCAGACATCGCGCGCGCAGCTGAACAGAACACTCAGAGATCGCGCGCAGCTGAACAGAACACTCAGACATGGCGCGTGCGGCTGAACAGAACACTCAGAAATCGCGCGCGCGGCTGAACAGAACACTCGGACATCGCGCGCGCAGCTGAACAGAACACTCAGAGATCGCGCGCAGCTGAACAGAACACTCAGACATCGCGCGCGCGGCTGAACAGAACACTCAGACATCGCGCGCGCGGCTGAACAGAACACTCAGACATCGCGCGCGCAGCAGAACAGAACACTCAGAGATCGCGCGCGCAGCTGAACAGAGAACTCAGAGATCGCTCGCAGCTGAACAGAACACTCAGACATCGCGCGCGCAGCTGAACAGAACACTCAGACATCGCACGCGCAGCTGAACAGAACACTCAGAGATTGCTCGCAGCTGAACAGAACACTCAGAGATCGCTCGCAGCTGAACAGAACACTCAGAGATCTCGCGCGCGGCTGAACAGAACACTCAGACATCGCGCGCGCAGCTGAACAGAACACTCAGACATCGCGCGCGCAGCTGAACAGAACACTCAGACATCGCGCGCGCGGCTGAACAGAACACTCAGACATCGCGCGCGCGGCTGAACAGAACACTCAGACATCGAGCGCGCGGCTGAACAGAACACTCAGAGATCGCACGCGCAGCAGAACAGAAAACTCAGACATCGCGCGCGCGGCTGAACAGAACACTCAGACATCGCGCGCGCGGCTGAACAGAACACTCAGACATCGCTCGCAGCTGAACAGAACACTCAGACAGCGCGCGCGGCTGAACAGAACACTCAGACATCGCGCGCGCGGCTGAACAGAACACTCAGATATCGCGCGCGCGGCTGAACAGAACACTCAGAGATCGCACGCGCAGCAGAACAGAAAACTCAGAGATCGCTCGCGCGGCTGAACAGAAAACTCAGAGATCGCTCGCAGCTGAACAGAACACTCAGAGATCGCTCGCAGCTGAACAGAACACTCAGAGATCGCTCGCGGCTGAACAGAACACTCAGACATCGCGCGCGCGGCTGAACAGAACACTCAGACATCGCGCGCGCGGCTGAACAGAACACTCAGAGATCGCTCGCAGCTGAACAGAAAACTCAGAGATCGGGCGTGCAGCTGAACAGAACACTCAGAGATCGCGCGCAGCTGAACAGAACACTCAGACATCGCGCGCGCAGCTGAACAGAACACTCAGAGATCGCTCGCAGCTGAACAGAACACTCAGAGATCGCTCGCAGCTGAACAGAACACTCAGAGATCGCGCGCAGCTGAACAGAACACTCAGACATCGCGCGCGCAGCTGAACAGAACACTCAGAGATCGCTCGCAGCTGAACAGAACACTCAGAGATCGCTCGCAGCTGAACAGAACACTCAGAGATCGCTCGCAGCTGAACAGAACACTCAGAGATCGCTCGCAGCTGAACAGAACACTCAGAGATCGCTCGCAGCTGAACAGAACACTCAGAGATCGCTCGCAGCTGAACAGAACACTCAGAGATCGCGCGCGCAGCTGAACAGAACACTCAGAGATTGCTCGCAGCTGAACAGAACACTCAGAGATCGCTCGCAGCTGAACAGAAAACTCAGAGATCTCGTGCGCGGCTGAACAGAACACTCAGACATCGCGCGTGCAGCTGAACAGAACACTCAGACATCGCGCGCGCAGCTGAACAGAACACTCAGACATCGCGCGCACGGCTGAACAGAACACTCAGACATCGCGCGCGCGGCAGAACAGAACACTCAGAGATCGCGCACGCAGCTGAACAGATAACTCAGAGATCGCTTGCAGCTGAACAGAACACTCAGATATCGCGCGCGCAGCTGAACAGAACACTCAGACATCGCGCGCGCGGCTGAACAGAACACTCAGACATCGCGCGCGCGGCTGAACAGAACACTCAGAAATCGCGCGCGCGCCTGAACAGAACACTCAGACATCGCGCGCGCAGCTGAACAGAACACTCAGACATCGCGCGCGCAGCAGAACAGAACACTCAGACATCGCGCGCGCGGCTGAACAGAACACTCAGACATCGCGCGCGCGGCTGAACAGAACACTCAGACATCGCGCGCGCGGCTGAACAGAACACTCAGACATCGCGCGCGCGGCTGAACAGAACACTCAGAAATCGCGCGCGCGGCTGAACAGAACACTCAGATATCGCTCGCAGCTGAACAGAACACTCAGAGATCGCGCGCGCGGCTGAACAGAACACTCAGAAATCGCGCGCGCGGCTGAACAGAACACTCAGACATCGCGCGCGCAGCTGAACAGAACACTCAGAGATCGCGCGCAGCTGAACAGAACACTCAGACATGGCGCGTGCGGCTGAACAGAACACTCAGAAATCGCGCGCGCGGCTGAACAGAACACTCGGACATCGCGCGCGCAGCTGAACAGAACACTCAGAGATCGCGCGCAGCTGAACAGAACACTCAGACATCGCGCGCGCAGCTGAACAGAGAACTCAGACATCGCACGCGCAGCTGAACAGAACACTCAGAGATTGCTCGCAGCTGAACAGAACACTCAGAGATCGCTCGCAGCTGAACAGAACACTCAGAGATCTCGCGCGCGGCTGAACAGAACACTCAGACATCGCGCGCGCAGCTGAACAGAACACTCAGACATCGCGCGCGCAGCTGAACAGAACACTCAGAGATCGCTCGCAGCTGAACAGAACACTCAGAGATCTCGCGCGCGGCTGAACAGAACACTCAGACATCGCGCGCGCAGCTGAACAGAACACTCAGACATCGCGCGCGCAGCTGAACAGAACACTCAGACATCGTGCGCGCGGCTGAACAGAACACTCAGACATCGCGCGCGCGGCTGAACAGAACACTCAGACATCGAGCGCGCGGCTGAACAGAACACTCAGAGATCGCACGCGCAGCAGAACAGAAAACTCAGACATCGCGCGCGCGGCTGAACAGAACACTCAGACATCGCGCGCGCGGCTGAACAGAACACTCAGACATCGCTCGCAGCTGAACAGAACACTCAGACAGCGCGCGCGGCTGAACAGAACACTCAGACATCGCGCGCGCGGCTGAACAGAACACTCAGAGATCGCACGCGCAGCAGAACAGAAAACTCAGAGATCGCTCGCGCGGCTGAACAGAAAACTCAGAGATCGCTCGCAGCTGAACAGAACACTCAGAGATCGCTCGCAGCTGAACAGAACACTCAGAGATCGCTCGCGGCTGAACAGAACACTCAGACATCGCGCGCGCGGCTGAACAGAACACTCAGACATCGCGCGCGCGGCTGAACAGAACACTCAGAGATCGCTCGCAGCTGAACAGAAAACTCAGAGATCGGGCGTGCAGCTGAACAGAACACTCAGAGATCGCGCGCAGCTGAACAGAACACTCAGACATCGCGCGCGCAGCTGAACAGAACACTCAGACATCGCGCGCAGCTGAACAGAACACTCAGAGATCGCTCGCAGCTGAACAGAACACTCAGACATCGCGCGCGCAGCTGAACAGAACACTCAGACATCGCACGCGCAGCTGAACAGAACACTCAGAGATTGCTCGCAGCTGAACAGAACACTCAGAGATCGCTCGCAGCTGAACAGAAAACTCAGAGATCTCGTGCGCGGCTGAACAGAACACTCAGACATCGCGCGTGCAGCTGAACAGAACACTCAGACATCGCGCGCGCAGCTGAACAGAACACTCAGACATCGCGCGCGCAGCAGAACAGAACACTCAGAGATCGCGCACGCAGCTGAACAGATAACTCAGAGATCGCTTGCAGCTGAACAGAACACTCAGAAATCGCGCGCGCGGCTGAACAGATCACTCAGACATCGCGCGCGGCTGAACAGAACACTCAGACATCGCGCGCGCGGCTGAACAGAACACTCAGACATCGCGCGCGCGGCTGAACAGAACACTCAGACATCGCGCGCGCGGCTGAACAGAACACTCAGAAATCGCGCGCGCGGCTGAACAGAACACTCAGATATCGCTCGCAGCTGAACAGAACACTCAGAGATCGCGCGCGCGGCTGAACAGAACACTCAGAAATCGCGCGCGCGGCTGAACAGAACACTCAGACATCGCGCGCGCAGCTGAACAGAACACTCAGAGATCGCGCGCAGCTGAACAGAACACTCAGACATGGCGCGTGCGGCTGAACAGAACACTCAGAAATCGCGCGCGCGGCTGAACAGAACACTCAGACATCGCGCGCGCAGCTGAACAGAACACTCAGAGATCGCGCGCAGCTGAACAGAACACTCAGACATCGCGCGCGCGGCTGAACAGAACACTCAGACATCGCGCGCGCGGCTGAACAGAACACTCAGACATCGCGCGCGCAGCAGAACAGAACACTCAGAGATCGCGCGCGCAGCTGAACAGAGAACTCAGAGATCGCTCGCAGCTGAACAGAACACTCAGACATCGCGCGCGCAGCTGAACAGAACACTCAGACATCGCACGCGCAGCTGAACAGAACACTCAGAGATTGCTCGCAGCTGAACAGAACACTCAGAGATCGCTCGCAGCTGAACAGAACACTCAGAGATCTCGCGCGCGGCTGAACAGAACACTCAGACATCCCGCGCGCAGCTGAACAGAACACTCAGACATCGCGCGCGCAGCTGAACAGAACACTCAGACATCGCGCGCGCAGCTGAACAGAACACTCAGACATCGCGCGCGCGGCTGAACAGAACACTCAGACATCGCGCGCGCGGCTGAACAGAACACTCAGACATCGCGCGCGCGGCTGAACAGAACACTCAGAGATCGCACGCGCAGCAGAACAGAAAACTCAGAGATCGTTCGCGCGGCTGAACAGAACACTCACAGATCGCGCGCGCGGCTGAACAGAACACTCAGACATCGCGCGCGCGGCTGAACAGAACACTCAGAGATCGCGCGCAGCTGAACAGAACACTCAGACATCGCGCGCGCGGCTGAACAGAACACTCAGACATCGCGCGCGCGGCTGAACAGAACACTCAGACATCGCGCGCGCGGCTGAACAGAACACTCAGAGATTGCTCGCAGCTGAACAGAACACTCAGACATCGCGCGCGCAGCTGAACAGAACACTCAGAGATCGCGCGCAGCTGAACAGAACACTCAGACATCGCGCGCGCAGCTGAACAGAACACTCAGACATCGCGCGCGCAGCTGAACAGAACACTCAGACATCGCGCGCGCAGCAGAACAGAACACTCAGAGATCGCGCGCGCAGCTGAACAGAGAACTCAGAGATCGCTCGCAGCTGAACAGAACACTCAGACATCGCGCGCGCAGCTGAACAGAACACTCAGACATCGCACGCGCAGCTGAACAGAACACTCAGAGATTGCTCGCAGCTGAACAGAACACTCAGAGATCGCTCGCAGCTGAACAGAACACTCAGAGATCTCGCGCGCGGCTGAACAGAACACTCAGACATCGCGCGCGCAGCTGAACAGAACACTCAGACATCGCGCGCGCAGCTGAACAGAACACTCAGAGATTGCTCGCAGCTGAACAGAACACTCAGACATCGCGTGCGCGGCTGAACAGAACACTCAGAGATCGCGCGCGCGGCTGAACAGAACACTCAGAGATCGCTCGCAGCTGAACAGAACACTCAGACATCGCTCGCAGCTGAACAGAACACTCAGAGATCGCGCGCGCGGCTGAACAGAACACTCAGAAATCGCGCGCGCGGCTGAACAGAACACTCAGACATCGCGCGCGCAGCTGAACAGAACACTCAGAGATCGCGCGCAGCTGAACAGAACACTCAGACATCGCGCGCGCGGCTGAACAGAACACTCAGACATCGCGCGCGCGGCTGAACAGAACACTCAGACATCGCGCGCGCGGCTGAACAGAACAATCAGACATCGCGCGCGCGGCTGAACAGAACACTCAGAGATTGCTCGCAGCTGAACAGAACACTCAGACATCGCGCGCGCAGCTGAACAGAACACTCAGAGATCGCGCGCAGCTGAACAGAACACTCAGACATCGCGCGCGCAGCTGAACAGAACACTCAGACATCGCGCGCGCGGCTGAACAGAACACTCAGACATCGCGCGCGCAGCAGAACAGAACACTCAGAGATCGCGCGCGCAGCTGAACAGAGAACTCAGAGATCGCTCGCAGCTGAACAGAACACTCAGACATCGCGCGCGCAGCTGAACAGAACACTCAGACATCGCACGCGCAGCTGAACAGAACACTCAGAGATTGCTCGCAGCTGAACAGAACACTCAGAGATCGCTCGCAGCTGAACAGAACACTCAGAGATCGCTCGCAGCTGAACAGAACACTCAGAGATCGCGCGCGGCTGAACAGAACACTCAGAGATCTCGCGCGCGGCTGAACAGAACACTCAGACATCGCGCGCGCAGCTGAACAGAACACTCAGACATCGCGCGCGCAGCTGAACAGAACACTCAGAGATTGCTCGCAGCTGAACAGAACACTCAGACATCGCGTGCGCGGCTGAACAGAACACTCAGAGATCGCTCGCAGCTGAACAGAACACTCAGACATCGCGCGCGCGGCTGAACAGAACACTCAGAGATCGCGCGCGCGGCTGAACAGAACACTCAGAGATCGCTCGCAGCTGAACAGAACACTCAGACATCGCTCGCAGCTGAACAGAACACTCAGAGATCGCGCGCGCGGCTGAACAGAACACTCAGAAATCGCGCGCGCGGCTGAACAGAACACTCAGACATCGCGCGCGCAGCTGAACAGAACACTCAGAGATCGCGCGCAGCTGAACAGAACACTCAGACATGGCGCGTGCGGCTGAACAGAACACTCAGAAATCGCGCGCGCGGCTGAACAGAACACTCAGACATCGCGCGCGCAGCTGAACAGAACACTCAGACATCGCGCGCGCGGCTGAACAGAACACTCAGACATCGCGCGTGCGGCTGAACAGAACACTCAGAGATTGCTCGCAGCTGAACAGAACACTCAGAGATCGCTCGCGGCTGAACAGAAAACTCAGAGATCTCGCGCGCGGCTGAACAGAACACTCAGACATCGCGCGCGCGGCTGAACAGAACACTCAGACATCGCGCGCGCAGCAGAACAGAACACTCAGAGATCGCGCGCGCAGCTGAACAGAGAACTCAGAGATTGCTCGCAGCTGAACAGAACACTCAGAGATCTCGCGCGCGGCTGAACAGAACACTCAGACATCGCGCGCGCAGCTGAACAGAACACTCAGAGATTGCTCGCAGCTGAACAGAACACTCAGACATCGCGCGCGCGGCTGAACAGAACACTCAGAGATCGCGCGCGCGGCTGAACAGAACACTCAGAGATCGCGCGCGCGGCTGAACAGAACACTCAGAGATCGCTCGCAGCTGAACAGAACACTCAGACATCGCTCGCAGCTGAACAGAACACTCAGAGATCGCGCGCGCGGCTGAACAGAACACTCAGAAATCGCGCGCGCGGCTGAACAGAACACTCAGAGATCGCTCGCAGCTGAACAGAACACTCAGACATCGCTCGCAGCTGAACAGAACACTCAGAGATCGCTCGCAGCTGAACAGAACACTCAGACATCGCTCGCAGCTGAACAGAACACTCAGAGATCGCGCGCGCGGCTGAACAGAACACTCAGAGATCGCGCGCGCGGCTGAACAGAACACTCAGAGATCGCTCGCAGCTGAACAGAACACTCAGACATCGCTCGCAGCTGAACAGAACACTCAGAGATCGCGCGCGCGGCTGAACAGAACACTCAGAAATCGCGCGCGCGGCTGAACAGAACACTCAGATATCGCGCGCGCAGCTGAACAGAACACTCAGAGATCGCGCGCAGCTGAACAGAACACTCAGACATGGCGCGTGCGGCTGAACAGAACACTCAGACATCGCGCGCGCGGCTGAACAGAACACTCAGACATCGCGCGCGCGGCTGAACAGAACACTCAGAGATTGCTCGCAGCTGAACAGAACACTCAGAGATCGCTCGCGGCTGAACAGAAAACTCAGAGATCTCGCGCGCGGCTGAACAGAACACTCAGACATCGCGCGCGCGGCTGAACAGAACACTCAGACATCGCGCGCGCAGCAGAACAGAACACTCAGAGATCGCGCGCGCAGCTGAACAGAGAACTCAGAGATCGCTCGCAGCTGAACAGAACACTCAGAGATCGCTCGCAGCTGAACAGAACACTCAGACATCGCGCGCACGGCTGAACAGAACACTCAGAGATCGCTCGCAGCTGAACAGAACACTCAGACATCTCGCGCGCGGCTGAACAGAACACTCAGAGATTGCTCGCAGCTGAACAGAACACTCAGAGATCGCTCGCGGCTGAACAGAAAACTCAGAGATCTCGCGCGCGGCTGAACAGAACACTCAGACATCGCGCGCGCGGCTGAACAGAACACTCAGACATCGCGCGCGCAGCAGAACAGAACACTCAGAGATCGCGCGCGCAGCTGAACAGAGAACTCAGAGATCGCTCGCAGCTGAACAGAACACTCAGAGATCGCTCGCAGCTGAACAGAACACTCAGACATCGCGCGCACGGCTGAACAGAACACTCAGAGATCGCTCGCAGCTGAACAGAACACTCAGACATCTCGCGCGCGGCTGAAAAGAAAACTCAGACATCGCGCGCGCGGCTGAACAGAACACTCAGAGATCGCACGCGCAGCAGAACAGAAAACTCAGAGATCGCTCGCGCGGCTGAACAGAACACTCAGAGATCGCGCGCGCGGCTGAACAGAACACTCAGACATCGCGCGCACGGCTGAACAGAACACTCAGACATCGCGCGCGCGGCTGAACAGAACACTTAGAGATCGCTCGCAGCTGAACAGAACACTCAGAGATCGCTCGCGGCTGAACAGAACACTCAGAGATCGTGCGCGCGGCTGAAAAGAACACTCAGAGATCGCTCGCAGCTGAACAGAACACTCAGAGATCGCTCGCGGCTGAACAGAACACTCAGACATCGCGCGCGCGGCTGAACAGAACACTCAAAGATCGCTCGCAGCTGAACAGAACACTCAGAGATCGCGCGCAGCTGAACAGAACACCCAGCGATCGCGCACGCAGGTGAACAGAACACTCAGAGATCGCACGCAGGTGAACAGAACACCCAGAGATCGCGCACGCAGGTGAACAGAACACACAGAGATCGCGCACGCAGGTGAACAGAACACTCAGAGATCGCTCGCAGCTGAACAGAACACCCAGAGATCGCGCGCAGCTCAACAGAACACTCAGAGATCGCGCGCAGCTGAACAGAACACTCAGACATCGCGCGCGCGGCTGAACAGAACACTCAGACATCGCGCGCGCGGCTGAACAGAACACTCAGACATCGCGCGCGCAGCAGAACAGAACACTCAGACATCGCGCGCGCGGCTGAACAGAATACTCAGAGATTGCTCGCAGCTGAACAGAACACTCAGAGATCGCTCGCAGCTGAACAGAAAACTCAGAGATCTCGCGCGCGGCTGAACAGAACACTCAGACATCGCGCGCGCGGCTGAACAGAACACTCAGACATCGCGCGCGCAGCTGAACAGAACACTCAGACATCGCACGCGCAGCTGAACAGAACACTCAGAGATTGCTCGCAGCTGAACAGAACACTCAGAGATCGCTCGCAGCTGAACAGAACACTCACACATCGCGCGCGCGGCTGAACAGAACACTCAGACATCGCGCGCGCGGCTGAACAGAACACTCAGACATCGCGCGCGCGGCTGAACAGAACACTCAGAGATCGCACGCGCGGCAGAACAGAAAACTCAGAGATCGCTCGCGCGGCTGAAAAGAACACTCAGAGATCGCGCGCGCGGCTGAACAGAACACTCAGAGATCGCGCGCGCGGCTGAACAGAACACTCAGACATCGCGCGCGCGGCTGAACAGAACACTCAGACATCGCGCGCGCAGCAGAACAGAACACTCAGAGATCGCGCGCGCAGCTGAACAGAGAACTCAGAGATCGCTCGCAGCTGAACAGAACACTCAGACATCGCGCGCGCAGCTGAACAGAACACTCAGACATCGCACGCGCAGCTGAACAGAACACTCAGAGATTGCTCGCAGCTGAACAGAACACTCAGAGATCTCGCGCGCGGCTGAACAGAACACTCAGACATCGCGCGCGCAGCTGAACAGAACACTCAGAGATTGCTCGCAGCTGAACAGAACACTCAGACATCGCGCGCGCGGCTGAACAGAACACTCAGACATCGCGCGCGCGGCTGAACAGAACACTCAGAGATCGCGCGCAGCTGAACAGAACACTCAGACATCGCGCGCGCGGCTGAACAGAACACTCAGAGATCGCGCGCAGCTGAACAGAACACTCAGACATCGCGCGCGCGGCTGAACAGAACACTCAGACATCGCGCGCGCGGCTGAACAGAACACTCAGAGATCGCGCGCGCGGCTGAACAGAACACTCAGAGATCGCTCGCAGCTGAACAGAACACTCAGACATCGCGCGCACGGCTGAACAGAACACTCAGAGATCGCTCGCAGCTGAACAGAACACTCAGACATCTCGCGCGCGGCTGAACAGAACACTCAGACATCGCGCGCGCGGCTGAACAGAACACTCAGACATCGCGCGCGGCTGAACAGAACACTCAGACATCGCGCGCGGCTGAACAGAACACTCAGAGATCGCATGCGCAGCAGAACAGAAAACTCAGAGATCGCTCGCGCGGCTGAACAGAACACTCAGAAATCGCGCGCGCGGCTGAACAGAACACTCAGACATCGCGCGCGCGGCTGAACAGAACACTTAGAGATCGCTCGCAGCTGAACAGAACACTCAGAGATCGTGCGCGCGGCTGAAAAGAACACTCAGAGATCGCTCGCAGCTGAACAGAACACTCAGAGATCGCTCGTGGCTGAACAGAACACTCAGACATCGCGCGCGCGGCTGAACAGAACACTCAAAGATCGCTCGCAGCTGAACAGAACACTCAGAGATCGCGCGCGCAGCTGAACAGAACACTCAGACATCGCGGGAGCCGCTGAATAGAACACTCAGAGATCACACGCAGCTGAACAGAACACTCAGAGATCGATCGCAGCTGAACAGAACACCCAGCGATCGCGCACGCAGGTGAACAGAACACTCAGAGATCGCACGCAGGTGAACAGAACACCCAGAGATCGCGCACGCAGGTGAACAGAACACACAGAGATCGCGCACGCAGGTGAACGGAACACCCAGAGATCGCGCACGCAGGTGAACAGAACACCCAGAGATCGCGCGCAGCTCAACAGAACACTCAGAGATCGCGCGCAGCTGAACAGAACACTCAGACATCGCGCGCGCGGCTGAACAGAACACTCAGACATCGCGCGCGCGGCTGAACAGAACACTCAGACATCGCGCGCGCAGCAGAACAGAACACTCAGACATCGCGCGCGCGGCTGAACAGAATACTCAGAGATTGCTCGCAGCTGAACAGAACACTCAGAGATCGCTCGCAGCTGAACAGAAAACTCAGAGATCTCGCGCGCGGCTGAACAGAACACTCAGACATCGCGCGCGCGGCTGAACAGAACACTCAGACATCGCGCGCGCAGCTGAACAGAACACTCAGACATCGCACTCGCAGCTGAACAGAACACTCAGAGATTGCTCGCAGCTGAACAGAACACTCAGAGATCGCTCGCAGCTGAACAGAACACTCAGAGATCTCGCGCGCGGCTGAACAGAACACTCAGACATCGCGCGCGCAGCTGAACAGAACACTCAGACATCGCGCGCGCAGCTGAACAGAACACTCACACATCGCGCGCGCGGCTGAACAGAACACTCAGACATCGCGCGCGCGGCTGAACAGAACACTCAGACATCGCGCGCGCGGCTGAACAGAACACTCAGAGATCGCACGCGCGGCAGAACAGAACACTCAGAGATCGCGCGCGCGGCTGAACAGAACACTCAGACATCGCGCGCGCGGCTGAACAGAACACTCAGACATCGCGCGCGCAGCAGAACAGAACACTCAGAGATCGCGCGCGCAGCTGAACAGAGAACTCAGAGATCGCTCGCAGCTGAACAGAACACTCAGACATCGCGCACGCAGCTGAACAGAACACTCAGACATCGCACGCGCAGCTGAACAGAACACTCAGAGATTGCTCGCAGCTGAACAGAACACTCAGAGATCTCGCGCGCGGCTGAACAGAACACTCAGACATCGCGCGCGCAGCTGAACAGAACACTCAGAGATTGCTCGCAGCTGAACAGAACACTCAGACATCGCGCGCGCGGCTGAACAGAACACTCAGAGATCGCGCGCAGCTGAACAGAACACTCAGACATCGCGCGCGCGGCTGAACAGAACACTCAGAGATCGCGCGCAGCTGAACAGAACACTCAGACATCGCGCGCGCGGCTGAACAGAACACTAAGACATCGCGCGCGCGGCTGAACAGAACACTCAGAGATCGCGCGCGCGGCTGAACAGAACACTCAGAGATCGCTCGCAGCTGAACAGAGCACTCAGACATCGCGCGCACGGCTGAACAGAACACTCAGAGATCGCTCGCAGCTGAACAGAACACTCAGACATCTCGCGCGCGGCTGAACAGAACACTCAGACATCGCGCGCGCGGCTGAACAGAACACTCAGACATCGCGCGCGGCTGAACAGAACACTCAGACATCGCGCGCGGCTGAACAGAACACTCAGAGATCGCACGCGCAGCAGAACAGAAAACTCAGAGATCGCTCGCGCGGCTGAACAGAACACTCAGAGATCGCGCGCGCGGCTGAACAGAACACTCAGACATCGCGCGCACGGCTGAACAGAACACTCAGACATCGCGCGCGCGGCTGAACAGAACACTTAGAGATCGCTCGCAGCTGAACAGAACACTCAGAGATCGCTCGCGGCTGAACAGAACACTCAGAGATCGTGCGCGCGGCTGAAAAGAACACTCAGAGATCGCTCGCAGCTGAACAGAACACTCAGAGATCGCTCGCGGCTGAACAGAACACTCAGACATCGCGCGCGCGGCTGAACAGAACACTCAAAGATCGCTCGCAGCTGAACAGAATACTCAGAGATCGCGCGCGCAGCTGAACAGAACACTCAGACATCGCGGGAGCCGCTGAATAGAACACTCAGAGATCACACGCAGCTGAACAGAACACTCAGAGATCGATCGCAGCTGAACAGAACACCCAGCGATCGCGCACGCAGGTGAACAGAACACTCAGAGATCGCACGCAGGTGAACAGAACACCCAGAGATCGCGCACGCAGGTGAACAGAACACACAGAGATCGCGCACGCAGGTGAACGGAACACCCAGAGATCGCGCACGCAGGTGAACAGAACACCCAGAGATCGCGCGCAGCTCAACAGAACACTCAGAGATCGCGCGCGCGGCTGAACAGAACACTCAGACATCGCGCGCGCGGCTGAACAGAACACTCAGACATCGCGCGCGCAGCAGAACAGAACACTCAGAGATCGCGCGCGCAGCTGAACAGAGAACTCAGAGATCGCTCGCAGCTGAACAGAACACTCAGACATCGCACGCGCAGCTGAACAGAACACTCAGAGATTGCTCGCAGCTGAACAGAACACTCAGAGATCTCGCGCGCGGCTGAACAGAACACTCAGACATCGCGCGCGCAGCTGAACAGAACACTCAGAGATTGCTCGCAGCTGAACAGAACACTCAGACATCGCGCGCGCGGCTGAACAGAACACTCAGAGATCGCGCGCAGCTGAACAGAACACTCAGACATCGCGCGCGCGGCTGAACAGAACACTCAGAGATCGCGCGCAGCTGAACAGAACACTCAGACATCGCGCGCGCGGCTGAACAGAACACTCAGACATCGCGCGCGCGGCTGAACAGAACACTCAGAGATCGCGCGCGCGGCTGAACAGAACACTCAGAGATCGCTCGCAGCTGAACAGAGCACTCAGACATCGCGCGCACGGCTGAACAGAACACTCAGAGATCGCTCGCAGCTGAACAGAACACTCAGACATCTCGCGCGCGGCTGAACAGAACACTCAGACATCGCGCGCGCGGCTGAACAGAACACTCAGACATCGCGCGCGGCTGAACAGAACACTCAGACATCGCGCGCGGCTGAACAGAACACTCAGAGATCGCACGCGCAGCAGAACAGAAAACTCAGAGATCGCTCGCGCGGCTGAACAGAACACTCAGAGATCGCGCGCGCGGCTGAACAGAACACTCAGACATCGCGCGCACGGCTGAACAGAACACTCAGACATCGCGCGCGCGGCTGAACAGAACACTTAGAGATCGCTCGCAGCTGAACAGAACACTCAGAGATCGCTCGCGGCTGAACAGAACACTCAGAGATCGTGCGCGCGGCTGAAAAGAACACTCAGAGATCGCTCGCAGCTGAACAGAACACTCAGAGATCGCTCGCGGCTGAACAGAACACTCAGACATCGCGCGCGCGGCTGAACAGAACACTCAAAGATCGCTCGCAGCTGAACAGAACACTCAGAGATCGCGCGCGCAGCTGAACAGAACACTCAGACATCGCGGGAGCCGCTGAATAGAACACTCAGAGATCACACGCAGCTGAACAGAACACTCAGAGATCGATCGCAGCTGAACAGAACACCCAGCGATCGCGCACGCAGGTGAACAGAACACTCAGAGATCGCACGCAGGTGAACAGAACACCCAGAGATCGCGCACGCAGGTGAACAGAACACACAGAGATCGCGCACGCAGGTGAACGGAACACCCAGAGATCGCGCACGCAGGTGAACAGAACACCCAGAGATCGCGCGCAGCTCAACAGAACACTCAGAGATCGCGCGCAGCTGAACAGAACACTCAGACATCGCGCGCGCGGCTGAACAGAACACTCAGACATCGCGCGCGCGGCTGGACAGAACACTCAGACATCGCGCGCGCAGCAGAACAGAACACTCAGACATCGCGCGCGCGGCTGAACAGAACACTCAGAGATTGCTCGCAGCTGAACAGAACACTCAGAGATCGCTCGCAGCTGAACAGAAAACTCAGAGATCTCGCGCGCGGCTGAACAGAACACTCAGACATCGCGCGCGCGGCTGAACAGAACACTCAGAGATCGCTCGCAGCTGAACAGAACAGTCAGAGATCGCTCGCAGCTGAACAGAACACCCAGAGATCGCGCGCAGCTGAACAGAACACGCAGAGATCGCGCGCAGCTGAACAGAACACTCAGAAATCGCGCGCAGGTGAACAGAACACTCAGAGATCGCACGCAGGTGAACAGAACTCTCAGAGATCACACGCAGGTGAACAGAACACTCAGAGATCGCACGAGCCGTAGAACAGAACACCCAGAGACCGCACGCAGCTGAACAGAACACTCAGAGATCGCACGCAGGTGAACAGAACTCTCAGAGATTGCACGCAGGTGAACAGAACACTCAGAGATCGCGCGAGCCGTAGAACAGAACACCCAGAGATCGCACGCAGCTGAACAGAATACTCAGAGATCGCGCGCGCAGCTGAACAGAACACACAGAGATCGCGCGCAGCTGAACAGAACACTCAGACATCGCGCGACCCGTAGAACAGAACACTTAGAGATCGCCCGCAGCTGAACAGAACACTCAAAGATCGCGCGCAGCTGAACAGAACACCCAGAGATCGCGCGCAGCTGAACAGAACACTCAGAGATCGCGCGCAGCTGAACAGAACACTCAGAGATCGCACGCGGCTGAACAGAACACCCAGATATCGCTCACACAGGTGAACAGAACACTCAGAGATCGCGCACGCAGGTGAACAGAACACCCAGCGATCGCGCACGCAGGTGAACAGAACACTCAGAGATCGCGCGCGCAGCTGAACAGAACACTCAGATCGCGGGAGCCGCTGAACAGAACACTCAGAGATCACACGCAGCTGAACATAACACTCAGATCGCGGAAGCCGCTTAATAGAACACTCAGAGATGGCGCGCAGCTGAACAGAACACTCAGAGATCGCGCACACAGGTGAACAGAACACCCAGAGATCGCGCGTGCCGTAAAACAGAACACTCAGAGATCGCGCCCGTGGCTGAACAGAACACTCAGAGATCGCGCGCAGCTGAACAGAACACTCAGACATCGCGCGCGCGGCTGAACAGAACATTCAGAGATCGCGCCCGTGGCTGAACAGAACACTCAGATCGCGCGCAGCTGAGGAGAGCACTCAGAGATCGCTCGCAGCTGAACAGAACACTCAGAGATCGCTCGCAGCTGAACAGAACACTCAGAGATCGCTCGCAGTTGAACAGAACACTCAGAGATCGCTCGCAGCTGAACAGAACACTCAGAGATCGTGCGCGCAGCTGAACAGAACACTCAGAGATCGCGCGCAGCTGAACAGAACACTCAGAGATCGCTCGCAGCTGAACAGAACACTCAGAGATCGCTCGCAGCTGAACAGAACACCCAGAGATCGCGCGCAGCTGAACAGAACACCCAGAGATCGCGCGCAGCTGAACAGAACACTCAGAAATCGCGCGCAGGTGAACAGAACACTCAGAGATCGCACGCAGGTGAACAGAACTCTCAGAGATCACACGCAGGTGAACAGAACACTCAGAGATCGCACGAGCCGTAGAACAGAACACCCAGAGACCGCACGCAGCTGAACAGAACACTCAGAGATCGCACGCAGGTGAACAGAACTCTCAGAGATTGCACGCAGGTGAACAGAACACTCAGAGATCGCGCGAGCCGTAGAACAGAACACCCAGAGATCGCACGCAGCTGAACAGAATACTCAGAGATCGCGCGCGCAGCTGAACAGAACACACAGAGATCGCGCGCAGCTGAACAGAACACTCAGACATCGCGCGAGCCGTAGAACAGAACACTTAGAGATCGCCCGCAGCTGAACAGAACACTCAGAGATCGCGCGCAGCTGAACAGAACACCCAGAGATCGCGCGCAGCTGAACAGAACACTCAGAGATCGCGCGCAGCTGAACAGAACACTCAAAGATCGCACGCGGCTGAAAAGAACACTCAGAGATCGCACGCGGCTGAAAAGAACACTCAGAGATCGCGCGTGGCTGAACAGAACACTCAGAGATCGCACGCAGCTGAACAGAACTCTCAGAGATCGCACGCGGCTGAACAGAACACTCAGAGATCGCGCGAGCCGTAGAACAGAACACCCAGAGATCGCGCGCGCAGCTGAATAGAACACTCAGAGATCGCACGCAGGTGAACAGAACACTCAGAGATCGCGCGAGCCGTAGAACAGAACACCCAGAGATCGCGCGCGCAGCTGAATAGAACACACAGAGATCGCGCGCAGCTGAACAGAACACTCAGAGATCGCGCGCGCAGCTGAACAGAACACCCAGAGATCGCACGCAGCTGAACAGAATACTCAGAGATCGCGCGCGCAGCTGAACAGAACACACAGAGATCGCGCGCAGCTGAACAGAACACTCAGACATCGCGCGAGCCGTAGAACAGAACACTTAGAGATCGCCCGCAGCTGAACAGAACACTCAGAGATCGCGCGCAGCTGAACAGAACACCCAGAGATCGCGCGCAGCTGAACAGAACACTCAGAGATCGCGCGCAGCTGAACAGAACACTCAAAGATCGCACGCGGCTGAAAAGAACACTCAGAGATCGCACGCGGCTGAAAAGAACACTCAGAGATCGCGCGTGGCTGAACAGAACACTCAGAGATCGCGCGCAGCTGAACAGAACTCTCAGAGATCGCACGCGGCTGAACAGAACACTCAGAGATCGCGCGAGCCGTAGAACAGAACACCCAGAGATCGCGCGCGCAGCTGAATAGAACACTCAGAGATCGCACGCAGGTGAACAGAACACTCAGAGATCGCGCGAGCCGTAGAACAGAACACCCAGAGATCGCGCGCGCAGCTGAATAGAACACACAGAGATCGCGCGCAGCTGAACAGAACACTCAGAGATCGCGCGCGCAGCTGAACAGAACACTCAGAGATCGCGCGCGGCTGAACAGAACACTCAGAGATCGCGCGAGCCGTAGAACAGAACACCCAGAGATCGCCCGCAGCTGAACAGAACACTCAGAGGTCGAGCGTAGCTGAACAGAACACTCAGAGATCGCACGCAGGTGAACAGAACACTCAGAGATCGCGCGAGCCGTAGAACAGAACACCCAGAGATCGCGCGCGCAGCTGAACAGAACACTCAGAGATCGCACGCGCAGCTGAACAGAACACACAGATCGCGCGCAGCTGAACAGAACACTCAGAGATCGCGCGAGCCGTAGAACAGAACACCCAGAGATCGCCCGCAGCTGAACAGAACACTCAGAGGTCGAGCGTAGCTGAACAGAACACTCAGAGATCTCACGCAGGTGAACAGAACACCCAGAGACCGCACGCGCAGCAGAACAGAACACTCAGAGATCGCGTGCGCAGCTGAACAGAACACTCAGAGATCGCACGCGGCTGAACAGAACACTCAGAGATCGCGCGTGGCTGAATAGAACACTCAGAGATTGCGCACGCGCAGCAGACCAGAACACTCAGAGATCGTCCACAGCTGAATAGAACACTCAGAGATCGCGCGCAGCTGAACAGAACACTCAGAGATCGCACGCGCAGCAGAACAGAACACTCAGAGATCGCGCGCAACTGAACAGAACACTCATAGATCGTCTGCAGCTGAATAGAACACTCAGAGATCGCGCGCAGCTGAACAGAACACTCAGAGATCGCGCGCAGCTGAACAGAACACTCAGAGATCGCGCGCAGCTGAACAGAACACTCAGAGATCGCGCGCAGCTGAACAGAACACTCAGAGTTCGCGCCCCCGGCTGAACAGAACACTCAGAGATCGCGCGCAGCTGAACAGAACACACAGAGATCGCGCCCGCGGCTAAACAGAACACTCAGAGATCGCTCGCAGCTGAACAGAACACTCAGAGATCGCACGCAGCAGACCAGAACACTCAGAGATTTCTCGCGCAGCTGAACAAAACACTCAGAGATCGCGCCCGCGGCTGAACAGAACTCTCAGAGATCGCGCGCAGCTGAATAAAACACTCAGAGATCGCGCGCAGGTGAACAGAACACTCAGAGATTGCACGCGCAGGTGAACAGAACACTCAGAGATCGCGCGCGCAGCTGAACAGAACACTCAGAGATCGCGCGCAGCTGAACAGAACACTCAGAGATCGCGCGCAGCTGAACAGAACACTCAGAGATCACGCGCAGGTGAACAGAACACTCAGAGATCGCACGCGCAGTTGAACAGAACACTCAGAGATCGCACGCAGGTGAACAGAACTCTCAGAGATCGCATGCAGGTGAACAGAACACTCAGAGATCGCACGCAGGTGAAAAGAACTCTCGGAGATTGCACGCAGGTGAACAGAACACTCAGAGATCGCACGCGCAGGTGAACAGAATACTCAGAGATCGCACGCAGGTGAACAGAACACTCAGAGATTGCGCGCGCAGCTGAACAGAACACTCAGAGATCGCACGCGCAGCAGAACAGAACACTCAGAGATCGCTCGCAGCTGAACAGAACACTCAGAGATCGCGCGCAGCTGAACAGAACACTCAAAGATCGCACGCGGCTGAACAGAACACTCAGACATCGCGCGCGCGGCTGAACAGAACACTCAGACATCGCGCGCGCGGCTGAACAGAACACTCAGAGATCGCACGCGCGGCAGAACAGAAAACTCAGAGATCGCTCGCGCGGCTGAAAAGAACACTCAGAGATCGCGCGCGCGGCTGAACAGAACACTCAGAGATCGCGCGCGCGGCTGAACAGAACACTCAGACATCGCGCGCGCGGCTGAACAGAACACTCAGAGATCGCGCGCAGCTGAACAGAACACTCAGACATCGCGCGCGCGGCTGAACAGAACACTCAGAGATCGCGCGCAGCTGAACAGAACACTCAGACATCGCGCGCGCGGCTGAACAGAACACTCAGACATCGCGCGCGCGGCTGAACAGAACACTCAGAGATCGCGCGCGCGGCTGAACAGAACACTCAGAGATCGCTCGCAGCTGAACAGAGCACTCAGACATCGCGCGCACGGCTGAACAGAACACTCAGAGATCGCTCGCAGCTGAACAGAACACTCAGACATCTCGCGCGCGGCTGAACAGAACACTCAGACATCGCGCGCGCGGCTGAACAGAACACTCAGACATCGCGCGCGGCTGAACAGAACACTCAGACATCGCGCGCGGCTGAACAGAACACTCAGAGATCGCACGCGCAGCAGAACAGAAAACTCAGAGATCGCTCGCGCGGCTGAACAGAACACTCAGAGATCGCGCGCGCGGCTGAACAGAACACTCAGACATCGCGCGCACGGCTGAACAGAACACTCAGACATCGCGCGCGCGGCTGAACAGAACACTTAGAGATCGCTCGCAGCTGAACAGAACACTCAGAGATCGCTCGCGGCTGAACAGAACACTCAGAGATCGTGCGCGCGGCTGAAAAGAACACTCAGAGATCGCTCGCAGCTGAACAGAACACTCAGAGATCGCTCGCGGCTGAACAGAACACTCAGACATCGCGCGCGCGGCTGAACAGAACACTCAAAGATCGCTCGCAGCTGAACAGAACACTCAGAGATCGCGCGCGCAGCTAAACAGAACACTCAGACATCGCGGGAGCCGCTGAATAGAACACTCAGAGATCACACGCAGCTGAACAGAACACTCAGAGATCGATCGCAGCTGAACAGAACACCCAGCGATCGCGCACGCAGGTGAACAGAACACTCAGAGATCGCACGCAGGTGAACAGAACACCCAGAGATCGCGCACGCAGGTGAACAGAACACACAGAGATCGCGCACGCAGGTGAACGGAACACCCAGAGATCGCGCACGCAGGTGAACAGAACACCCAGAAATCGCGCGCAGCTCAACAGAACACTCAGAGATCGCGCGCAGCTGAACAGAACACTCAGACATCGCGCGCGCGGCTGAACAGAACACTCAGACATCGCGCGCGCGGCTGAACAGAACACTCAGACATCGCGCGCGCAGCAGAACAGAACACTCAGACATCGCGCGCGCGGCTGAACAGAACACTCAGAGATTGCTCGCAGCTGAACAGAACACTCAGAGATCGCTCGCAGCTGAACAGAAAACTCAGAGATCTCGCGCGCGGCTGAACAGAACACTCAGACATCGCGCGCGCGGCTGAACAGAACACTCAGAGATCGCTCGCAGCTGAACAGAACAGTCAGAGATCGCTCGCAGCTGAACAGAACACCCAGAGATCGCGCGCAGCTGAACAGAACACGCAGAGATCGCGCGCAGCTGAACAGAACACTCAGAAATCGCGCGCAGGTGAACAGAACACTCAGAGATCGCACGCAGGTGAACAGAACTCTCAGAGATCACACGCAGGTGAACAGAACACTCAGAGATCGCACGAGCCGTAGAACAGAACACCCAGAGACCGCACGCAGCTGAACAGAACACTCAGAGATCGCACGCAGGTGAACAGAACTCTCAGAGATTGCACGCAGGTGAACAGAACACTCAGAGATCGCGCGAGCCGTAGAACAGAACACCCAGAGATCGCACGCAGCTGAACAGAATACTCAGAGATCGCGCGCGCAGCTGAACAGAACACACAGAGATCGCGCGCAGCTGAACAGAACACTCAGACATCGCGCGAGCCGTAGAACAGAACACTTAGAGATCGCCCGCAGCTGAACAGAACACTCAAAGATCGCGCGCAGCTGAACAGAACACCCAGAGATCGCGCGCAGCTGAACAGAACACTCAGAGATCGCGCGCAGCTGAACAGAACACTCAAAGATCGCACGCGGCTGAAAAGAACACTCAGAGATCGCACGCGGCTGAAAAGAACACTCAGAGATCGCGCGTGGCTGAACAGAACACTCAGAGATCGCGCGCAGCTGAACAGAACTCTCAGAGATCGCACGCGGCTGAACAGAACACTCAGAGATCGCGCGAGCCGTAGAACAGAACACCCAGAGATCGCGCGCGCAGCTGAATAGAACACTCAGAGATCGCACGCAGGTGAACAGAACACTCAGAGATCGCGCGAGCCGTAGAACAGAACACCCAGAGATCGCGCGCGCAGCTGAATAGAACACACAGAGATTGGCGCAGCTGAACAGAACACTCAGAGATCGCGCGAAGCTGAACAGAACACTCAGAGATCGCGCGCGCAGCTGAACAGAACACTCAGAGATCGCACGCGGCTGAACAGAACACTCAGAGATCGCGCACGCAGGTGAACAGAACACTCAGAGATCGCGCGCGCAGCTGAACAGAACACTCAGAGATCGCACGCGGCTGAACAGAACACCCAGATATCGCTCACACAGGTGAACAGAACACTCAGAGATCGCGCACGCAGGTGAACAGAACACCCAGCGATCGCGCACGCAGGTGAACAGAACACTCAGAGATCGCGCGCGCAGCTGAACAGAACACTCAGATCGCGGGAGCCGCTGAACAGAACACTCAGAGATCACACGCAGCTGAACATAACACTCAGATCGCGGAAGCCGCTTAATAGAACACTCAGAGATGGCGCGCAGCTGAACAGAACACTCAGAGATCGCGCACACAGGTGAACAGAACACCCAGAGATCGCGCGTGCCGTAAAACAGAACACTCAGAGATCGCGCCCGTGGCTGAACAGAACACTCAGAGATCGCGCGCAGCTGAACAGAACACTCAGACATCGCGCGCGCGGCTGAACAGAACATTCAGAGATCGCGCCCGTGGCTGAACAGAACACTCAGATCGCGCGCAGCTGAGGAGAGCACTCAGAGATCGCTCGCAGCTGAACAGAACACTCAGAGATCGCTCGCAGCTGAACAGAACACTCAGAGATCGCTCGCAGTTGAACAGAACACTCAGAGATCGCTCGCAGCTGAACAGAACACTCAGAGATCGTGCGCGCAGCTGAACAGAACACTCAGAGATCGCGCGCAGCTGAACAGAACACTCAGAGATCGCTCGCAGCTGAACAGAACACTCAGAGATCGCTCGCAGCTGAACAGAACACCCAGAGATCGCGCGCAGCTGAACAGAACACCCAGAGATCGCGCGCAGCTGAACAGAACACTCAGAAATCGCGCGCAGGTGAACAGAACACTCAGAGATCGCACGCAGGTGAACAGAACTCTCAGAGATCACACGCAGGTGAACAGAACACTCAGAGATCGCACGAGCCGTAGAACAGAACACCCAGAGACCGCACGCAGCTGAACAGAACACTCAGAGATCGCACGCAGGTGAACAGAACTCTCAGAGATTGCACGCAGGTGAACAGAACACTCAGAGATCGCGCGAGCCGTAGAACAGAACACCCAGAGATCGCACGCAGCTGAACAGAATACTCAGAGATCGCGCGCGCAGCTGAACAGAACACACAGAGATCGCGCGCAGCTGAACAGAACACTCAGACATCGCGCGAGCCGTAGAACAGAACACTTAGAGATCGCCCGCAGCTGAACAGAACACTCAGAGATCGCGCGCAGCTGAACAGAACACCCAGAGATCGCGCGCAGCTGAACAGAACACTCAGAGATCGCGCGCAGCTGAACAGAACACTCAAAGATCGCACGCGGCTGAAAAGAACACTCAGAGATCGCACGCGGCTGAAAAGAACACTCAGAGATCGCGCGTGGCTGAACAGAACACTCAGAGATCGCACGCAGCTGAACAGAACTCTCAGAGATCGCACGCGGCTGAACAGAACACTCAGAGATCGCGCGAGCCGTAGAACAGAACACCCAGAGATCGCGCGCGCAGCTGAATAGAACACTCAGAGATCGCACGCAGGTGAACAGAACACTCAGAGATCGCGCGAGCCGTAGAACAGAACACCCAGAGATCGCGCGCGCAGCTGAATAGAACACACAGAGATCGCGCGCAGCTGAACAGAACACTCAGAGATCGCGCGCGCAGCTGAACAGAACACCCAGAGATCGCACGCAGCTGAACAGAATACTCAGAGATCGCGCGCGCAGCTGAACAGAACACACAGAGATCGCGCGCAGCTGAACAGAACACTCAGACATCGCGCGAGCCGTAGAACAGAACACTTAGAGATCGGCCGCAGCTGAACAGAACACTCAGAGATCGCGCGCAGCTGAACAGAACACCCAGAGATCGCGCGCAGCTGAACAGAACACTCAGAGATCGCGCGCAGCTGAACAGAACACTCAAAGATCGCACGCGGCTGAAAAGAACACTCAGAGATCGCACGCGGCTGAAAAGAACACTCAGAGATCGCGCGTGGCTGAACAGAACACTCAGAGATCGCGCGCAGCTGAACAGAACTCTCAGAGATCGCACGCGGCTGAACAGAACACTCAGAGATCGCGCGAGCCGTAGAACAGAACACCCAGAGATCGCGCGCGCAGCTGAATAGAACACTCAGAGATCGCACGCAGGTGAACAGAACACTCAGAGATCGCGCGAGCCGTAGAACAGAACACCCAGAGATCGCGCGCGCAGCTGAATAGAACACACAGAGATCGCGCGCAGCTGAACAGAACACTCAGAGATCGCGCGCGCAGCTGAACAGAACACTCAGAGATCGCGCGCGGCTGAACAGAACACTCAGAGATCGCGCGAGCCGTAGAACAGAACACCCAGAGATCGCCCGCAGCTGAACAGAACACTCAGAGGTCGAGCGTAGCTGAACAGAACACTCAGAGATCGCACGCAGGTGAACAGAACACTCAGAGATCGCGCGAGCCGTAGAACAGAACACCCAGAGATCGCGCGCGCAGCTGAACAGAACACTCAGAGATCGCACGCGCAGCTGAACAGAACACACAGATCGCGCGCAGCTGAACAGAACACTCAGAGATCGCGCGAGCCGTAGAACAGAACACCCAGAGATCGCCCGCAGCTGAACAGAACACTCAGAGGTCGAGCGTAGCTGAACAGAACACTCAGAGATCTCACGCAGGTGAACAGAACACCCAGAGACCGCACGCGCAGCAGAACAGAACACTCAGAGATCGCGTGCGCAGCTGAACAGAACACTCAGAGATCGCACGCGGCTGAACAGAACACTCAGAGATCGCGCGTGGCTGAATAGAACACTCAGAGATTGCGCACGCGCAGCAGACCAGAACACTCAGAGATCGTCCACAGCTGAATAGAACACTCAGAGATCGCGCGCAGCTGAACAGAACACTCAGAGATCGCACGCGCAGCAGAACAGAACACTCAGAGATCGCGCGCAACTGAACAGAACACTCATAGATCGTCTGCAGCTGAATAGAACACTCAGAGATCGCGCGCAGCTGAACAGAACACTCAGAGATCGCGCGCAGCTGAACAGAACACTCAGAGATCGCGCGCAGCTGAACAGAACACTCAGAGATCGCGTGCAGCAGAACAGAACACTCAGAGTTCGCGCCCCCGGCTGAACAGAACACTCAGAGATCGCGCGCAGCTGAACAGAACACTCAGAGATCGCGCGCGCAGCTGAACAGAACACTCAGAGATCGCGCGCGGCTGAACAGAACACTCAGAGATCGCGCGAGCCGTAGAACAGAACACCCAGAGATCGCCCGCAGCTGAACAGAACACTCAGAGGTCGAGCGTAGCTGAACAGAACACTCAGAGATCGCACGCAGGTGAACAGAACACTCAGAGATCGCGCGAGCCGTAGAACAGAACACCCAGAGATCGCGCGCGCAGCTGAACAGAACACTCAGAGATCGCACGCGCAGCTGAACAGAACACACAGATCGCGCGCAGCTGAACAGAACACTCAGAGATCGCGCGAGCCGTAGAACAGAACACCCAGAGATCGCCCGCAGCTGAACAGAACACTCAGAGGTCGAGCGTAGCTGAACAGAACACTCAGAGATCTCACGCAGGTGAACAGAACACCCAGAGACCGCACGCGCAGCAGAACAGAACACTCAGAGATCGCGTGCGCAGCTGAACAGAACACTCAGAGATCGCACGCGGCTGAACAGAACACTCAGAGATCGCGCGTGGCTGAATAGAACACTCAGAGATTGCGCACGCGCAGCAGACCAGAACACTCAGAGATCGTCCACAGCTGAATAGAACACTCAGAGATCGCGCGCAGCTGAACAGAACACTCAGAGATCGCACGCGCAGCAGAACAGAACACTCAGAGATCGCGCGCAACTGAACAGAACACTCATAGATCGTCTGCAGCTGAATAGAACACTCAGAGATCGCGCGCAGCTGAACAGAACACTCAGAGATCGCGCGCAGCTGAACAGAACACTCAGAGATCGCGCGCAGCTGAACAGAACACTCAGAGATCGCGTGCAGCAGAACAGAACACTCAGAGTTCGCGCCCCCGGCTGAACAGAACACTCAGAGATCGCGCGCAGCTGAACAGAACACACATAGATCGCGCCCGCGGCTAAACAGAACACTCAGAGATCGCTCGCAGCTGAACAGAACACTCAGAGATCGCACGCAGCAGACCAGAACACTCAGAGATTTCTCGCGCAGCTGAACAAAACACTCAGAGATCGCGCCCGCGGCTGAACAGAACTCTCAGAGATCGCGCGCAGCTGAATAAAACACTCAGAGATCGCGCGCAGGTGAACAGAACACTCAGAGATTGCACGCGCAGGTGAACAGAACACTCAGAGATCGCGCGCGCAGCTGAACAGAACACTCAGAGATCGCGCGCAGCTGAACAGAACACTCAGAGATCGCGCGCAGCTGAACAGAACACTCAGAGATCACGCGCAGGTGAACAGAACACTCAGAGATCGCACGCGCAGTTGAACAGAACACTCAGAGATCGCACGCAGGTGAACAGAACTCTCAGAGATCGCATGCAGGTGAACAGAACACTCAGAGATCGCACGCAGGTGAACAGAACTCTCGGAGATTGCACGCAGGTGAACAGAACACTCAGAGATCACACGCGCAGGTGAACAGAATACTCAGAGATCGCACGCAGGTGAACAGAACACTCAGAGATTGCGCGCGCAGCTGAACAGAACACTCAGAGATCGCACGCGCAGCAGAACAGAACACTCAGAGATCGCTCGCAGCTGAACAGAACACTCAGAGATCGCGCGCAGCTGAACAGAACACTCAAAGATCGCACGCGGCTGAAAATAACACTCAGAGATCGCACGCGGCTGAAAAGAACACTCAGAGATCGCGCGTGGCTGAACAGAACACTCAGAGATCGCGCGCAGCTGAACAGAACTCTCAGAGATCGCACGCGGCTGAACAGAACACTCAGAGATCGCGCGCAGGTGAACAGAACACTCAGAGATCGCGCGCGCAGCTGAATAGAACACTCAGAGATCGCACGCAGGTGAACAGAACACTCAGAGATCGCGCGAGCCGTAGAACAGAACACCCAGAGATCGCGCGCGCAGCTGAATAGAACACACAGAGATCGCGCTCAGCTGAACAGAACACTCAGAGATCGCGCGCGCAGCTGAACAGAACACTCAGAGATCGCGCGCGGCTGAACAGAACACTCAGAGATCGCACGCAGGTGAACAGAACACTCAGAGATCGCGCGAGCCGTAGAACAGAACACCCAGAGATCGCGCGCGCAGCTGAACAGAACACTCAGAGATCGCACGCGCAGCTGAACAGAACACACAGATCGCGCGCAGCTGAACAGAACACTCAGAGATCGCGCGAGCCGTAGAACAGAACACCCAGAGATCGCCCGCAGCTGAAGAGAACACTCAGAGGTCGCGCGTAGCTGAACAGAACACTCAGAGATCTCACGCAGGTGAACAGAACACCCAGAGACCGCACGCGCAGCAGAACAGAACACTCAGAGATCGCGTGCGCAGCTGAACAGAACACTCAGAGATCGCACGCGGCTGAACAGAACACTCAGAGATCGCGCGTGGCTGAATAGAACACTCAGAGATTGCGCACGCGCAGCAGACCAGAACACTCAGAGATCGTCCGCAGCTGAATAGAACACTCAGAGATCGTCCGCAGCTGAATAGAACACTCAGAGATCGCGCGCAGCTGAACAGAACACTCAGAGATCGCACGCGCAGCAGAACAGAACACTCAGAGATCGCGCGCAACTGAACAGAACACTCAGAGATCGTCTGCAGCTGAATATAACACTCAGAGATCGCGCGCAGCTGAACAGAACACTCAGAGATCGCGCGCAGCTGAACAGAACACTCAGAGATCGCGTGCAGCAGAACAGAGCACTCAGAGATCGCGCCCCCGGCTGAACAGAACACTCAGAGATCGCGCGCAGCTGAACAGAACACACAGAGATCGCGCCCGCGGCTAAACAGAACACTCAGAGATCGCTCGCAGCTGAACAGAACACTCAGAGATCGCACGCAGCAGATCAGAACACTCAGAGATTTCTCGCGCAGCTGAACAAAACACTCAGAGATCGCGCCCGCGGCTGAACAGAACTCTCAGAGATCGCGCGCAGCTGAATAAAACACTCAGAGATCGCGCGCAGGTGAACAGAACACTCAGAGATTGCACGCGCAGGTGAACAGAACACTCAGACATCGCGCGCGCAGCTGAACAGAACACTCAGAGATTGCGCGCAGCTGAACAGAACACTCAGAGATCGCGCGCAGCTGAACAGAACACTCAGAGATCACGCGCAGGTGAACAGAACACTCAGAGATCGCACGCGCAGGTGAACAGAACTCTCAGAGATTGCACGCAGGTGAACAGAACACTCAGAGATCGCACGCAGGTGAACAGAACTCTCGGAGATTGCACGCAGGTGAACAGAACACTCAGAGATCGCACGCGCAGGTGAACAGAATACTCAGAGATCGCACGCAGGTGAACAGAACACTCAGAGATTGCGCGCGCAGCTGAACAGAACACTCAGAGATCGCACGCGCAGCAGAACAGAACACTCAGAGATCGCTCGCAGCTGAACAGAAAACTCAGAGATCGCTCGCAGCTGAACAGAACACTCAGAGATCGCGCGCGGCTGAACAGAACACTCAGAGATCGCGCGCGCAGCTGAACAGAACACTCAGAGATCGCGCCCGCGGCTGAACAGAACACTCAGAGATGGTTCGCAGCTGAACAGAACACTCAGAGATCGCTCGCAGCTGAACAGAACACTCAGAGATCGCTCGCAGCTGAACAGAACACTCAGAGATCGCTCGCAGCTGAACAGAACACTCAGAGATCGCTCGCAGCTGAACAGAACACTCAGACATCGCGCGCGCAGCTGAACAGAACACTCAGACATCGCACGCGCAGCTGAACAGAAAACTCAGAGATTGCTCGCAGCTGAACAGAACACTCAGAGATCGCTCGCAGCTGAACAGAAAACTCAGAGATCTCGTGCGCGGCTGAACAGAACACTCAGAGATCGCGCGCGCAGCTGAACAGAACACTCAGAGATCGCTCGCAGCTGAACAGAACACTCAGAGATCGCTCGCAGCTGAACAGAACACTCAGAGATCGCACGCGCAGCAGAACAGAACACTCAGAGATCGCGCGCGCAGCTGAACAGAACACTCAGAGATCGCGCGCGCAGCTGAACAGAACACTCAGAGATCGCTCGCAGCTGAACAGAACACTCAGAGATCGCTCGCAGCTGAACAGAACACTCAGAGATCGCACGCGCAGCAGAACAGAACACTCAGAGATCGCGCGCGCAGCTGAACAGAACACTCAGAGATCGCGCGCGCAGCTGAACAGAACACTCAGAGATCGCGTGCAGCTGAACAGAAAACTCAGAGATCGATCGCAGCTGAACAGAACACTCAGAGATCGCGCGCGCAGCTGAACAGAACACTCAGAGATCGCTCGCAGCTGAACAGAAAACTCAGAGATCGATCGCAGCTGAACAGAACACTCAGAGATCGCGCGCGGCTGAACAGAACACTCAGAGATCGCGCGCGCGGCTGAACAGAACACTCAGAGATCGATCGCAGCTGAACAGAACACTCAGAGATCGCTCGCAGCTGAACAGAACACTCAGAGATCGCTCGCAGCTGAACAGAACACTCAGAGATCGCTCGCAGCTGAACAGAACACTCAGAGATCGCGCGCGCAGCAGAACAGAACACTCAGAGATCGCGCGCGCAGCTGAACAGAAAACTCAGAGATCGCTCGCAGCTGAACAGAACACTCAGAGATCGCTCGCAGCTGAACAGAACACTCAGAGATCGCACGCGCAGCAGAACAGAACACTCAGAGATCGCGCGCGCAGCTGAACAGAACACTCAGAGATCGCGCGCGCAGCTGAACAGAACACTCAGAGATCGCGTGCAGCTGAACAGAAAACTCAGAGATCGATCGCTGCTGAACAGAACACTCAGAGATCGCGCGCGCAGCTGAACAGAACACTCAGAGATCGCTCGCAGCTAAACAGAAAACTCAGAGATCGATCGCAGCTGAACAGAAAACTCAGAGATCGATCGCAGCTGAACAGAACACTCAGAGATCGCGCGCGCAGCAGAACAGAACACTCAGAGATCGCGCGCGCAGCTGAACAGAACACTCAGAGATCGCTCGCAGCTGAACAGAACACTCAGAGATCGCTCGCAGCTGAACAGAACACTCAGAGATCGCTCGCAGCTGAACAGAACACTCAGAGATCGCGCGCGCAGCTGAACAGAACACTCAGAGATTGCTCGCAGCTGAACAGAACACTCAGAGATCGCTCGCAGCTGAACAGAAAACTCAGAGATCTCGTGCGCGGCTGAACAGAACACTCAGACATCGCGCGTGCAGCTGAACAGAACACTCAGACATCGCGCGCGCAGCTGAACAGAACACTCAGACATCGCGCGCACGGCTGAACAGAACACTCAGACATCGCGCGCGCGGCAGAACAGAACACTCAGAGATCGCGCACGCAGCTGAACAGATAACTCAGAGATCGCTTGCAGCTGAACAGAACACTCAGAAATCGCGCGCGCGGCTGAACAGATCACTCAGACATCGCGCGCGCAGCTGAACAGAACACTCAGACATCGCGCGCGCGGCTGAACAGAACACTCAGACATCGCGCGCGCGGCTGAACAGAACACTCAGAAATCGCGCGCGCGCCTGAACAGAACACTCAGACATCGCGCGCGCAGCTGAACAGAACACTCAGACATCGCGCGCGCAGCTGAACAGAACACTCAGACATCGCGCGCGCGGCTGAACAGAACACTCAGACATCGCGCGCGCGGCTGAACAGAACACTCAGACATCGCGCGCGCGGCTGAACAGAACACTCAGACATCGCGCGCGCGGCTGAACAGAACACTCAGAAATCGCGCGCGCGGCTGAACAGAACACTCAGATATCGCTCGCAGCTGAACAGAACACTCAGAGATCGCGCGCGCGGCTGAACAGAACACTCAGAAATCGCGCGCGCGGCTGAACAGAACACTCAGACATCGCGCGCGCAGCTGAACAGAACACTCAGAGATCGCGCGCAGCTGAACAGAACACTCAGACATGGCGCGTGCGGCTGAACAGAACACTCAGAAATCGCGCGCGCGGCTGAACAGAACACTCAGACATCGCGCGCGCAGCTGAACAGAACACTCAGAGATCGCGCGCAGCTGAACAGAACACTCAGACATCGCGCGCGCGGCTGAACAGAACACTCAGACATCGCGCGCGCGGCTGAACAGAACACTCAGAGATCGCTCGCAGCTGAACAGAACACTCAGACATCACGCGCGCGGCTGAACAGAACACTCAGACATCGCGCGCGCGGCTGAACAGAACACTCAGAGATCGCTCGCAGCTGAACAGAACACTCAGAGATCTCGCGCGCGGCTGAACAGAACACTCAGACATCGCGCGCGCAGCTGAACAGAACACTCAGACATCGCGCGCGCAGCTGAACAGAACACTCAGACATCGCGCGCGCGGCTGAACAGAACACTCAGACATCACGCGCGCGGCTGAACAGAACACTCAGACATCGCGCGCGCGGCTGAACAGAACACTCAGAGATCGCACGCGCAGCAGAACAGAAAACTCAGACATCGCGCGCGCGGCTGAACAGAACACTCAGACATCGCGCGCGCGGCTGAACAGAACACTCAGACATCGCTCGCAGCTGAACAGAACACTCAGACAGCGCGCGCGCAGCTGAACAGAACACTCAGAGATCGCGCGCGCAGCTGAACAGAACACTCAGAGATCGCTCGCAGCTGAACAGAACACTCAGAGATCGCTCGCAGCTGAACAGAACACTCAGAGATCGCACGCGCAGCAGAACAGAACACTCAGAGATCGCGCGCGCAGCTGAACAGAACACTCAGAGATCGCGCGCGCAGCTGAACAGAACACTCAGAGATCGCGTGCAGCTGAACAGAAAACTCAGAGATCGATCGCAGCTGAACAGAACACTCAGAGATCGCGCGCGCAGCTGAACAGAACACTCAGAGATCGCTCGCAGCTGAACAGAAAACTCAGAGATCGATCGCAGCTGAACAGAACACTCAGAGATCGCGCGCGGCTGAACAGAACACTCAGAGATCGCGCGCGCGGCTGAACAGAACACTCAGAGATCGATCGCAGCTGAACAGAACACTCAGAGATCGCTCGCAGCTGAACAGAACACTCAGAGATCGCTCGCAGCTGAACAGAACACTCAGAGATCGCTCGCAGCTGAACAGAACACTCAGAGATCGCGCGCGCAGCAGAACAGAACACTCAGAGATCGCGCGCGCAGCTGAACAGAAAACTCAGAGATCGCTCGCAGCTGAACAGAACACTCAGAGATCGCTCGCAGCTGAACAGAACACTCAGAGATCGCACGCGCAGCAGAACAGAACACTCAGAGATCGCGCGCGCAGCTGAACAGAACACTCAGAGATCGCGCGCGCAGCTGAACAGAACACTCAGAGATCGCGTGCAGCTGAACAGAAAACTCAGAGATCGATCGCTGCTGAACAGAACACTCAGAGATCGCGCGCGCAGCTGAACAGAACACTCAGAGATCGCTCGCAGCTAAACAGAAAACTCAGAGATCGATCGCAGCTGAACAGAAAACTCAGAGATCGATCGCAGCTGAACAGAACACTCAGAGATCGCGCGCGCAGCAGAACAGAACACTCAGAGATCGCGCGCGCAGCTGAACAGAACACTCAGAGATCGCTCGCAGCTGAACAGAACACTCAGAGATCGCTCGCAGCTGAACAGAACACTCAGAGATCGCTCGCAGCTGAACAGAACACTCAGAGATCGCTCGCAGCTGAACAGAACACTCAGAGATCGCGCGCGCAGCTGAACAGAACACTCAGAGATTGCTCGCAGCTGAACAGAACACTCAGAGATCGCTCGCAGCTGAACAGAAAACTCAGAGATCTCGTGCGCGGCTGAACAGAACACTCAGACATCGCGCGTGCAGCTGAACAGAACACTCAGACATCGCGCGCGCAGCTGAACAGAACACTCAGACATCGCGCGCACGGCTGAACAGAACACTCAGACATCGCGCGCGCGGCAGAACAGAACACTCAGAGATCGCGCACGCAGCTGAACAGATAACTCAGAGATCGCTTGCAGCTGAACAGAACACTCAGAAATCGCGCGCGCGGCTGAACAGATCACTCAGACATCGCGCGCGCAGCTGAACAGAACACTCAGACATCGCGCGCGCGGCTGAACAGAACACTCAGACATCGCGCGCGCGGCTGAACAGAACACTCAGAAATCGCGCGCGCGCCTGAACAGAACACTCAGACATCGCGCGCGCAGCTGAACAGAACACTCAGACATCGCGCGCGCAGCTGAACAGAACACTCAGACATCGCGCGCGCGGCTGAACAGAACACTCAGAAATCGCGCGCGCGGCTGAACAGAACACTCAGATATCGCTCGCAGCTGAACAGAACACTCAGAGATCGCGCGCGCGGCTGAACAGAACACTCAGAAATCGCGCGCGCGGCTGAACAGAACACTCAGACATCGCGCGCGCAGCTGAACAGAACACTCAGAGATCGCGCGCAGCTGAACAGAACACTCAGACATGGCGCGTGCGGCTGAACAGAACACTCAGAAATCGCGCGCGCGGCTGAACAGAACACTCAGACATCGCGCGCGCAGCTGAACAGAACACTCAGAGATCGCGCGCAGCTGAACAGAACACTCAGACATCGCGCGCGCGGCTGAACAGAACACTCAGAGATTGCTCGCAGCTGAACAGAACACTCAGAGATCGCTCGCAGCTGAACAGAACACTCAGAGATCTCGCGCGCGGCTGAACAGAACACTCAGACATCGCGCGCGCAGCTGAACAGAACACTCAGACATCGCGCGCGCAGCTGAACAGAACACTCAGACATCGCGCGCGCGGCTGAACAGAACACTCAGACATCACGCGCGCGGCTGAACAGAACACTCAGACATCGCGCGCGCGGCTGAACAGAACACTCAGAGATCGCACGCGCAGCAGAACAGAAAACTCAGACATCGCGCGCGCGGCTGAACAGAACACTCAGACATCGCGCGCGCGGCTGAACAGAACACTCAGACATCGCTCGCAGCTGAACAGAACACTCAGACAGCGCGCGCGGCTGAACAGAACACTCAGACATCGCGCGCGCGGCTGAACAGAACACTCAGACATCGCGCGCGCGGCTGAACAGAACACTCAGAGATCGCGCGCGCAGCAGAACAGAAAACTCAGAGATCGCTCGCGCGGCTGAACAGAAAACTCAGAGATCGCTCGCAGCTGAACAGAACACTCAGAGATCGCTCGCAGCTGAACAGAACACTCAGAGATCGCTCGCGGCTGAACAGAACACTCAGACATTGCGCGCGCGGCTGAACAGAACACTCAGACATCGCGCGCGCGGCTGAACAGAACACTCAGAGATCGCTCGCAGCTGAACAGAAAACTCAGAGATCGGGCGTGCAGCTGAACAGAACACTCAGAGATCGCTCGCAGCTGAACAGAACACTCAGAGATCGCTCGCGGCTGAACAGAACACTCAGACATTGCGCGCGCGGCTGAACAGAACACTCAGACATCGCGCGCGCGGCTGAACAGAACACTCAGACATCGCGCGCGCGGCTGAACAGAACACTCAGACATCGCGCGCGCGGCTGAACAGAACACTCAGAAATCGCGCGCGCGGCTGAACAGAACACTCAGATATCGCTAGCAGCTGAACAGAACACTCAGAGATCGCGCGCGCGGCTGAACAGAACACTCAGAAATCGCGCGCGCGGCTGAACAGAACACTCAGACATCGCGCGCGCAGCTGAACAGAACACTCAGAGATCGCGCGCAGCTGAACAGAACACTCAGACATGGCGCGTGCGGCTGAACAGAACACTCAGACATCGCGCGCGCGGCTGAACAGAACACTCAGACATCGCGCGCGCGGCTGAACAGAACACTCAGAAATCGCGCGCGCCTGAACAGAACACTCAGACATCGCGCGCGCAGCTGAACAGAACACTCAGACATCGCGCGCGCAGCTGAACAGAACACTCAGACATCGCGCGCGCGGCTGAACAGAACACTCAGACATCGCGCGCGCGGCTGAACAGAACACTCAGACATCGCGCGCGCGGCTGAACAGAACACTCAGACATCGCGCGCGCGGCTGAACAGAACACTCAGACATCGCGCGCGCGGCTGAACAGAACACTCAGACATCGCGCGCGCGGCTGAACAGAACACTCAGAAATCGCGCGCGCGGCTGAACAGAACACTCAGATATCGCTCGCAGCTGAACAGAACACTCAGAGATCGCGCGCGCGGCTGAACAGAACACTCAGAAATCGCGCGCGCGGCTGAACAGAACACTCAGACATCGCGCGCGCAGCTGAACAGAACACTCAGAGATCGCGCGCAGCTGAACAGAACACTCAGACATGGCGCGTGCGGCTGAACAGAACACTCAGAAATCGCGCGCGCGGCTGAACAGAACACTCAGACATCGCGCGCGCAGCTGAACAGAACACTCAGAGATCGCGCGCGCAGCTGAACAGAGAACTCAGAGATCGCGCGCGCAGCTGAACAGAACACTCAGACATCGCGCGCGCGGCTGAACAGAACACTCAGACATCGCGCGCGCGGCTGAACAGAACACTCAGAAATCGCGCGCGCGCCTGAACAGAACACTCAGACATCGCGCGCGCGGCTGAACAGAACACTCAGACATCGCGCGCGCGGCTGAACAGAACACTCAGACATCGCGCGCGCGGCTGAACAGAACACTCAGACATCGCGCGCGCGGCTGAACAGAACACTCAGAAATCGCGCGCGCGGCTGAACAGAACACTCACATATCGCTCGCAGCTGAACAGAACACTCAGAGATCGCGCGCGCGGCTGAACAGAACACTCAGAAATCGCGCGCGCGGCTGAACAGAACACTCAGACATCGCGCGCGCAGCTGAACAGAACACTCAGAGATCGCGCGCAGCTGAACAGAACACTCAGACATGGCGCGTGCGGCTGAACAGAACACTCAGAAATCGCGCGCGCGGCTGAACAGAACACTCAGACATCGCGCGCGCAGCTGAACAGAGAACTCAGAGATCGCTCGCAGCTGAACAGAACACTCAGACATCGCGCGCGCAGCTGAACAGAACACTCAGACATCGCACGCGCAGCTGAACAGAACACTCAGACATTGCTCGCAGCTGAACAGAACACTCAGAGATCGCTCGCAGCTGAACAGAACACTCAGAGATCTCGCGCGCGGCTGAACAGAACACTCAGACATCGCGCGCGCAGCTGAACAGAACACTCAGACATCGCGCGCGCAGCTGAACAGAACACTCAGACATCGCGCGCGCGGCTGAACAGAACACTCAGACATCGCGCGCGCGGCTGAACAGAACACTCAGACATCGCGCGCGCGGCTGAACAGAACACTCAGAGATCGCACGCGCAGCAGAACAGAAAACTCAGACATCGCGCGCGCGGCTGAACAGAACACTCAGACATCGCGCGCGCGGCTGAACAGAACACTCAGACATCGCTCGCAGCTGAACAGAACACTCAGACAGCGCGCGCGGCTTAACAGAACACTCAGAGATCGCGCGCGCAGCAGAACAGAAAACTCAGAGATCGCTCGCGCGGCTGAACAGAAAACTCAGAGATCGCTCGCAGCTGAACAGAAAACTCAGAGATCGCTCGCAGCTGAACAGAACACTCAGAGATCGCTCGCGGCTGAACAGAACACTCAGACATTGCGCGCGCGGCTGAACAGAACACTCAGACATCGCGCGCGCGGCTGAACAGAACACTCAGACATCGCGCGCGCGGCTGAACAGAACACTCAGACATCGCGCGCGCGGCTGAACAGAACACTCAGACATCGCGCGCGCGGCTGAACAGAACACTCAGAAATCGCGCGCGCGGCTGAACAGAACACTCAGATATCGCTCGCAGCTGAACAGAACACTCAGAGATCGCGCGCGCGGCTGAACAGAACACTCAGAAATCGCGCGCGCGGCTGAACAGAACACTCAGACATCGCGCGCGCAGCTGAACAGAACACTCAGAGATCGCGCGCAGCTGAACAGAACACTCAGACATGGCGCGAGCGGCTGAACAGAACACTCAGAAATCGCGCGCGCGGCTGAACAGAACACTCAGACATCGCGCGCGCAGCTGAACAGAACACTCAGAGATCGCGCGCGCAGCTGAACAGAGAACTCAGAGATCGCGCGCGCAGCTGAACAGAACACTCAGACATCGCGCGCGCGGCTGAACAGAACACTCAGACATCGCGCGCGCGGCTGAACAGAACACTCAGAAATCGCGCGCGCGCCTGAACAGAACACTCAGACATCGCGCGCGCAGCTGAACAGAACACTCAGACATCGCGCGCGCAGCTGAACAGAACACTCAGACATCGCGCGCGCGGCTGAACAGAACACTCAGACATCGCGCGCGCGGCTGAACAGAACACTCAGACATCGCGCGCGCGGCTGAACAGAACACTCGGACATCGCGCGCGCGGCTGAACAGAACACTCAGACATCGCGCGCGCGGCAGAACAGAACACTCAGAGATCGCGCGCGCAGCTGAACAGAGAACTCAGAGATCGCTCGCAGCTGAACAGAACACTCAGACATCGCGCGCGCAGCTGAACAGAACACTCAGACATCGCACGCGCAGCTGAACAGAACACTCAGAGATTGCTCGCAGCTGAACAGAACACTCAGAGATCGCTCGCAGCTGAACAGAACACTCAGAGATCTCGCGCGCGGCTGAACAGAACACTCAGACATCGCGCGCGCAGCTGAACAGAACACTCAGACATCCCGCGCGCGGCTGAACAGAACACTCAGACATCGCGCGCGCGGCTGAACAAAACACTCAGACATCGCTCGCAGCTGAACAGAACACTCAGACAGCGCGCGCGGCTGAACAGAACACTCAGACATCGCGCGCGCGGCTGAACAGAACACTCAGACATCGCGCGCGCGGCTGAACAGAACACTCAGAGATCGCACGCGCAGCAGAACAGAAAACTCAGAGATCGCTCGCGCGGCTGAACAGAAAACTCAGAGATCGCTCGCAGCTGAACAGAACACTCAGAGATCGCTCGCAGCTGAACAGAACACTCAGAGATCGCTCGCGGCTGAACAGAACACTCAGACATCGCGCGCGCGGCTGAACAGAACACTCAGACATCGCGCGCGCGGCTGAACAGAACACTCAGAGATCGCTCGCAGCTGAACAGAAAACTCAGAGATCGGGCGTGCAGCTGAACAGAACACTCAGAGATCGCGCGCAGCTGAACAGAACACTCAGACATCGCTCGCGCAGCTGAACAGAACACTCAGACATCGCGCGCAGCTGAACAGAACACTCAGAGATCGCTCGCAGCTGAACAGAACACTCAGACATCGCGCGCGCAGCTGAACAGAACACTCAGACATCGCACGCGCAGCTGAACAGAACACTCAGAGATTGCTCGCAGCTGAACAGAACACTCAGAGATCGCTCGCAGCTGAACAGAAAACTCAGAGATCTCGTGCGCGGCTGAACAGAACACTCAGACATCGCGCGTGCAGCTGAACAGAACACTCAGACATCGCGCGCGCAGCTGAACAGAACACTCAGACATCGCGCGCACGGCTGAACAGAACACTCAGACATCGCGCGCGCAGCAGAACAGAACACTCAGACATCGCACGCGCGGCTGAACAGAACACTCAGACATCGCGCGCGCGGCTGAACAGAACACTCAGACATCGCGCGCGCGGCTGAACAGAACACTCAGACATCGCGCGCGCGGCTGAACAGAACACTCAGAAATCGCGCGCGCGGCTGAACAGAACACTCAGATATCGCTCGCAGCTGAACAGAACACTCAGAGATCGCGCGCGCGGCTGAACAGAACACTCAGAAATCGCGCGCGCGGCTGAACAGAACACTCAGACATCGCGCGCGCAGCTGAACAGAACACTCAGAGATCGCGCGCAGCTGAACAGAACACTCAGACATCGCGCGCGCGGCTGAACAGAACACTCAGACATCGCGCGCGCGGCTGAACAGAACACTCAGACATCGCGCGCGCAGCAGAACAGAACACTCAGAGATCGCGCGCAGCTGAACAGAACACTCAGAGATCGCGCGCAGCTGAACAGAACACTCAGAGATCGCTCGCAGCTGAACAGAACACTCAGAGATCTCGCGCGCGGCTGAACAGAACACTCAGACATCGCGCGCGCAGCTGAACAGAACACTCAGACATCGCGCGCGCAGCTGAACAGAACACTCAGACATCGCGCGCGCGGCTGAACAGAACACTCAGACATCGCGCGCGCGGCTGAACAGAACACTCAGACATCGCACGCGCAGCTGAACAGAACACTCAGAAATCGCGCGCGCGGCTGAACAGAACACTCAGAGATTGCTCGCAGCTGAACAGAAAACTCAGAGATCTCGCGCGCGGCTGAACAGAACACTCAGACATCGCGCGCGCAGCTGAACAGAACACTCAGACATCGCGCGCGCAGCTGAACAGAACACTCAGAGATCGCGCGCAGCTGAACAGAACACTCAGACATCGCGCGCGCAGCTGAACAGAACACTCAGACATCGCGCGCGCGGCTGAACAGAACACTCAGACATCGCGCGCGGCTGAACAGAACACTCAGAGATCGCGCGCGCGGCTGAACAGAACACTCAGAGATCGCTCGCAGCTGAACAGAACACTCAGACATCGCGCGCGCAGCTGAACAGAACACTCAGAGATTGCTCGCAGCTGAACAGAACACTCAGAGATCTCGCGCGCGGCTGAACAGAACACTCAGACATCGCGCGCGCAGCTGAACAGAACACTCAGACATCACGCGCGCAGCTGAACAGAACACTCAGACATCGCGCGCGCGGCTGAACAGAACACTCAGAGATCGCTCGCGGCTGAACAGAACACTCAGAGATCGTGCGCGCGGCTGAACAGAACACTCAGACATCGCGCGCGCAGCAGAACAGAACACTCAGAGATCGCTCGCAGCTGAACAGAACACTCAGAGATCGCTCGCAGCTGAACAGAACACTCAGAAATCGCGCGCGCAGCTGAACAGAACACTCAGAAATCGCTCGCAGCTGAACAGAACACTCAGACATCGCGCGCGCAGCTGAACAGAACACTCAGAGATTGCTCGCAGCTGAACAGAAAACTCAGAGATCTCGCGCGCGGCTGAACAGAACACTCAGACATCGCGCGCGCAGCTGAACAGAACACTCAGACATCGCGCGCGCAGCTGAACAGAACACTCAGAGATCGCGCGCAGCTGAACAGAACACTCAGACATCGCGCGCGCAGCTGGACAGAACACTCAGACATCGCGCGCGCAGCTGAACAGAACACTCAGACATCGCGCGCGCGGCTGAACAGAACACTCAGACATCGCGCGCGCGGCTGAACAGAACACTCAGACATCGCGCGCGGCTGAACAGAACACTCAGAGATCGCGCGCGCGGCTGAACAGAACACTCAGAGATCGCTCGCAGCTGAACAGAACACTCAGACATCGCGCGCGCGGCTGAACAGAACACTCAGACATCGCGCGCGCAGCTGAACAGAACACTCAGACATCGCGCGCGGCTGAACAGAACACTCAGACATCGCGCGCGCGGCTGAACAGAACACTCAGAGATCGCTCGCAGCTGAACAGAACACTCAGAGATCTCGCGCGCGGCTGAACAGAACACTCAGACATCGCGCGCGCAGCTGAACAGAACACTCAGACATCGCGCGCGCAGCTGAACAGAACACTCAGACATCGCGCGCGCGGCTGAACAGAACACTCAGGGATCGCTCGCGGCTGAACAGAACACTCAGAGATCGTGCGCGCGGCTGAACAGAACACTCAGACATCGCGCGCGGGGCTGAACAGAACACTCAGACATCGCGCGCGCGGCTTAACAGAACACTCAGAGATCGCTCGCAGCTGAACAGAAAACTCAGAGATCGTTTGCAGCTGAACAGAACACTCAGACATCGCGCGCGCAGCTGAACAGAACACTCAGAGATTGCTCGCAGCTGAACAGAAAACTCAGAGATCTCGCGCGCGGCTGAACAGAACACTCAGACATCGCGCGCGCAGCTGAACAGAACACTCAGAGATCGCGCGCAGCTGAACAGAACACTCAGACATCGCGCGCGCGGCTGAACAGAACACTCAGACATCGCGCGCGCGGCTGAACAGAACACTCAGACATCGCGCGCGCGGCTGAACAGAACACTCAGACATCGCGCGCGCGGCTGAACAGAACACTCAGACATCGCGCGCGCGGCTGAACAGAACACTCAGAAATCGCGCGCGCGGCTGAACAGAACACTCAGATATCGCTCGCAGCTGAACAGAACACTCAGAGATCGCGCGCGCGGCTGAACAGAACACTCAGACATCGCGCGCGCAGCTGAACAGAACACTCAGACATCGCGCGCGCGGCTGAACAGAACACTCAGACATCGCGCGCGGCTGAACAGAACACTCAGAAATCGCGCGCGCGGCTGATCAGAACACTCAGAAATCGCGCGCGCGGCTGAACAGAACACTCAGATATCGCTCGCAGCTGAACAGAACACTCAGAGATCGCGCGCGCGGCTGAACAGAACACTCAGAAATCGCGCGCGCGGCTGAACAGAACACTCAGACATCGCGCGGCTGAACAGAACACTCAGAGATCGCGCGCGCGGCTGAACAGAACACTCAGAGATCGCTTGCAGCTGAACAGAACACTCAGACATCGCGCGCGCAGCTGAACAGAACACTCAGAGATTGCTCGCAGCTGAACAGAAAACTCAGAGATCTCGCGCGCGGCTGAACAGAACACTCAGACATCGCGCGCGCAGCTGAACAGAACACTCAGACATTGCGCGCGCAGCTGAACAGAACACTCAGAGATCGCGCGCAGCTGAACAGAACACTCAGACATCGCGCGCGCAGCTGGACAGAACACTCAGACATCGCGCGCGGCTGAACAGAACACTCAGACATCGCGCGCGGCTGAACAGAACACTCAGAGATCGCGCGCGCGGCTGAACAGAACACTCAGAGATCGCTCGCAGCTGAACAGAACACTCAGACATCGCGCGCGCGGCTGAACAGAACACTCAGACATCGCGCGCGCAGCTGAACAGAACACTCAGACATCGCGCGCGGCTGAACAGAACACTCAGACATCGCGCGCGCGGCTGAACAGAACACTCAGAGATCGCTCGCAGCTAAACAGAACACTCAGAGATCTCGCGCGCGGCTGAACAGAACACTCAGACATCGCGCGCGCAGCTGAACAGAACACTCAGACATCGCGCGCGCGGCTGAACAGAGCACTCAGAGATCGCTCGCGGCTGAACAGAACACTCAGAGATCGCTTGCAGCTGAACAGAACACTCAGACATCGCGCGCGCAGCTGAACAGAACACTCAGAGATTGCTCGCAGCTGAACAGAAAACTCAGAGATCTCGCGCGCGGCTGAACAGAACACTCAGACATCGCGCGCGCAGCTGAACAGAACACTCAGACATTGCGCGCGCAGCTGAACAGAACACTCAGAGATCGCGCGCAGCTGAACAGAACACTCAGACATCGCGCGCGCAGCTGGACAGAACACTCAGACATCGCGCGCGGCTGAACAGAACACTCAGACATCGCGCGCGGCTGAACAGAACACTCAGAGATCGCGCGCGCGGCTGAACAGAACACTCAGAGATCGCTCGCAGCTGAACAGAACACTCAGACATCGCGCGCGCGGCTGAACAGAACACTCAGACATCGCGCGCGCAGCTGAACAGAACACTCAGACATCGCGCGCGGCTGAACAGAACACTCAGACATCGCGCGCGCGGCTGAACAGAACACTCAGAGATCGCTCGCAGCTAAACAGAACACTCAGAGATCTCGCGCGCGGCTGAACAGAACACTCAGACATCGCGCGCGCAGCTGAACAGAACACTCAGACATCGCGCGCGCAGCTGAACAGAACACTCAGACATCGCGCGCGCGGCTGAACAGAGCACTCAGAGATCGCTCGCGGCTGAACAGAACACTCAGAGATCGTGCGCGCGGCTGAACAGAACACTCAGACATGGCGCGCGCGGCTGAACAGAACACTCAGAGATCGCTCGCAGCTGAACAGAAAACTCAGAGATCGCTCGCAGCTGAACAGAACACTCAGACATCGCGCGCGCAGCTGAACAGAACACTCAGAGATTGCTCGCAGCTGAACAGAAAACTCAGAGATCTCGCACGCGGCTGAACAGAACACTCAGACATCGCGCGCGCAGCTGAACAGAACACTCAGACATCGCGCGCGCAGCTGAACAGAACACTCAGAGATCGCGCGCAGCTGAACAGAACACTCAGACATCGCGCGCGCGGCTGAACAGAACACTCAGACAACGCGCGCGCGGCTGAACAGAACACTCAGACATCGCGCGCGCGGCTGAACAGAACACTCAGACATCGCGCGCGCACCAGAACAGAACACTCAGAGATCGCGCACGCAGCTGAACAGAGAACTCAGAGATCGCTCGCAGCTGAACAGAACACTCAGACATCGCGCGCGCGGCTGAACAGAACACTCAGACATCGCGCGCGCGGCTGAACAGAACACTCAGAAATCGCGCGCGCGGCTGAACAGAACACTCAGATATCGCTCGCAGCTGAACAGAACACTCAGAGATCGCGCGCGCGGCTGAACAGAACACTCAGACATCGCGCGCGCAGCTGAACAGAACACTCAGACATCGCGCGCGCGGCTGAACAGAACACTCAGACATCGCGCGCGCGGCTGAACAGAACACTCAGACATCGCACGCGCGGCTGAACAGAACACTCAGAAATCGCGCGCGGCTGAACAGAACACTCAGAAATCGCTCGCAGCTGAACAGAACACTCAGAGATCGCGCGCGCGGCTGAACAGAACACTCAGAAATCGCGCGCGCGGCTGAACAGAACACTCAGACATCGCGCGCGCAGCTGAACAGAACACTCAGAGATCGCTCGCAGCTGAACAGAACACTCAGAGATCGCGCGCAGCTGAACAGAACACTCAGAGATTGCTCGCAGCTGAACAGAACACTCAGAGATCGCTCGCAGCTGAACAGAACACTCAGAGATCGCGCGCAGCTGAACAGAACACTCAGAGATTGCTCGCAGCTGAACAGAACACTCAGACATCGCGCGCGCGGCTGAACAGAACACTCAGACATCTCGCGCGCGGCTGAACAGAACACTCAGACATCGCGCGCGCAGCTGAACAGAACACTCAGACATCGCGCGCGCAGCTGAACAGAACACTCAGACATCGCGCGCGCGGCTGAACAGAACACTCAGACATCGCGCGCGCGGCTGAACAGAACACTCAGAAATCGCGCGCGCGGCTGAACAGAACACTCAGATATCGCTCGCAGCTGAACAGAACACTCAGACATCGCGCGCGCAGCTGAACAGAACACTCAGAGATCGCTCGCAGCTGAACAGAACACTCAGAGATCGCGCGCAGCTGAACAGAACACTCAGAGATTGCTCGCAGCTGAACAGAACACTCAGAGATCGCTCGCAGCTGAACAGAACACTCAGAGATCGCGCGCAGCTGAACAGAATACTCAGAGATTGCTCGCAGCTGAACAGAACACTCAGACATCGCGCGCGCGGCTGAACAGAACACTCAGACATCGCGCGCGCGGCTGAACAGAACACTCAGACATCGCGCGCGGGCTGAACAGAACACTCAGACATCGCGCGCGCGGCTGAACATAACACTCAGAAATCGCGCGCGCGGCTGAACAGAACACTCAGATATCGCTCGCAGCTGAACAGAACACTCAGAGATCGCGCGCGCGGCTGAACAGAACACTCAGACATCGCGCGCGCAGCTGAACAGAACACTCAGAGATCGCTCGCAGCTGAACAGAACACTCAGAGATCGCGCGCAGCTGAACAGAACACTCAGAGATTGCTCGCAGCTGAACAGAACACTCAGAGATCGCTCGCAGCTGAACAGAACATTCAGAGATCTCGCGCGCGGCTGAACAGAACACTCAGACATCGCGTGCGCAGCTGAACAGAACACTCAGACATCGCGCGCGCAGCTGAACAGAACACTCAGACATCGCGCGCGCGGCTGAACAGAACACTCAGACATCGCGCGCGCGGCTGAACAGAACACTCAGAGATCGCGCGCGCGGCTGAACAGAACACTCAGAGATCGCTCGCAGCTGAACAGAACACTCAGACATCGCGCGCTCAGCTGAACAGAACACTCAGAGATTGCTCGCAGCTGAACAGAACACTCAGACATCGCGCGCGCGGCTGAACAGAACACTCAGAGATCGCTCGCAGCTGAACAGAACACTCAGACATCGCGCGCGCGGCTGAACAGAACACTCAGACATCGCGCGCGCGGCTGAACAGAACACTCAGAGATCGCGCGCAGCTGAACAGAACACTCAGACATCCCGCGCGCGGCTGAACAGAACACTCAGACATCGCGCGCGCAGCTGAACAGAACACAGACATCGCACGCGCAGCTGAACAGAACACTCAGAAATTGCGCGCGCGGCTGAACAGAACACTCAGACATCGCGCGCGCAGCTGAACAGAACACTCAGAGATCGCGCGCAGCTGAACAGAACACTCAGACATCGCGCGCGCGGCTGAACAGAACACTCAGACATCGCGCGCAGCTGAACAGAACACTCAGACATCGCGCGCGCAGCTGAACAGAACACTCAGAGATTGCTCGCAGCTGAACAGAACACTCAGACATCGCGCGCGGCTGAACAGAACACTCAGACATCGCGCGCGCGGCTGAACAGAACACTCAGACATCGCGCGCGCGGCTGAACAGAACACTCAGAGATCGCTCGCAGCTGAACAGAAAACTCAGAGATCGCTCGCAGCTGAACAGAACACTCAGACATCGCGCGCGCAGCTGAACAGAACACTCAGAGATTGCTCGCAGCTGAACAGAAAACTCAGAGATCTCGCGCGCGGCTGAACAGAACACTCAGACATCGCGCGCGCAGCTGAACAGAACACTCAGACATGGCGTGCGCGGCTGAACAGAACACTCAGACATCGCGCGCGCGGCTGAACAGAACACTCAGACATCGCGCGCGCGGCTGAACAGAACACTCAGAGATCGCGCGCAGCTGAACAGAACACTCAGACATCGCGCGCGCGGCTGAACAGAACACTCAGACATCGCGCGCAGCTGAACAGAACACTCAGACATCGCGCGCGCAGCTGAACAGAACACTCAGAGATTGCTCGCAGCTGAACAGAACACTCAGACATCGCGCGCGGCTGAACAGAACACTCAGACATCGCGCGCGCGGCTGAACAGAACACTCAGACATCGCGCGCGCGGCTGAACAGAACACTCAGAGATCGCTCGCAGCTGAACAGAAAACTCAGAGATCGCTCGCAGCTGAACAGAACACTCAGACATCGCGCGCGCAGCTGAACAGAACACTCAGAGATTGCTCGCAGCTGAACAGAAAACTCAGAGATCTCGCGCGCGGCTGAACAGAACACTCAGACATCGCGCGCGCGGCTGAACAGAACACTCAGACATCCCGCGCGCGGCTGAACAGAACACTCAGACATCGCGCGCGCAGCTGAACAGAACACAGACATCGCACGCGCAGCTGAACAGAACACTCAGAAATTGCGCGCGCGGCTGAACAGAACACTCAGAGATCGCGCGCAGCTGAACAGAACACTCAGACATCGCGCGCGCGGCTGAACAGAACACTCAGACATCGCGCGCAGCTGAACAGAACACTCAGACATCGCGCGCGCAGCTGAACAGAACACTCAGAGATTGCTCGCAGCTGAACAGAACACTCAGACATCGCGCGCGGCTGAACAGAACACTCTGACATCGCGCGCGCGGCTGAACAGAACACTCAGAGATCGCTCGCAGCTGAACAGAAAACTCAGAGATCGCTCGCAGCTGAACAGAACACTCAGACATCGCGCGCGCAGCTGAACAGAACACTCAGAGATTGCTCGCAGCTGAACAGAAAACTCAGAGATCTCGCGCGCGGCTGAACAGAACACTCAGACATCGCGCGCGCAGCTGAACAGAACACTCAGACATCGCGCGCGCGGCTGAACAGAACACTCAGACATCGCGCGCGCGGCTGAACAGAACACTCAGACATCGCGCGCGCGGCTGAACAGAACACTCAGAAATCGCGCGCGCGGCTGAACAGAACACTCAGATATCGCTCGCAGCTGAACAGAACACTCAGAGATCGCGCGCGCGGCTGAACAGAACACTCAGACATCGCGAGCGCAGCTGAACAGAACACTCAGACATCGCGCGCGCGGCTGAACAGAACACTCAGACATCGCGCGCGCGGCTGAACAGAACACTCAGACATCGCGCGCGCGGCTGAACAGAACACTCAGAAATCGCGCGCGCGGCTGAACAGAACACTCAGACATCGCTCGCAGCTGAACAGAACACTCAGAGATCGCGCGCGCGGCTGAACAGAACACTCAGACATCGCGAGCGCAGCTGAACAGAACACTCAGACATCGCGCGCGCGGCTGAACAGAACACTCAGACATCGCGCGCGCGGCTGAACAGAACACTCAGACATCGCGCGCGCGGCTGAACAGAACACTCAGAAATCGCGCGCGCGGCTGAACAGAACACTCAGATATCGCTCGCAGCTGAACAGAACACTCAGAGATCGCGCGCGCGGCTGAACAGAACACTCAGAAATCGCGCGCGCGGCTGAACAGAACACTCAGACATCGCGCGCGCAGCTGAACAGAACACTCAGAGATCGCTCGCAGCTGAACAGAACACTCAGAGATCGCGCGCAGCTGAACAGAACACTCAGAGATCGCTCGCAGCTGAACAGAACACTCAGAGATCGCTCGCAGCTGAACAGAACACTCAGAGATCTCGCGCGCGGCTGAACAGAACACTCAGACATCGCGCGCGCAGCTGAACAGAACACTCAGACATCGCGCGCGCGGCTGAACAGAACACTCAGACATCGCGCGCGCGGCTGAACAGAACACTCAGACATCGCGCGCGCGGCTGAACAGAACACTCAGAGATCGCTCGCAGCTGAACAGAACACTCAGACATCGCGCGCGCGGCTGAACAGAACACTCAGAGATCGCTCGCAGCTGAACAGAACACTCAGAGATCGCGCGCGCGGCTGAACAGAACACTCAGACATCGCGCGCGCGGCTGAACAGAACACTCAGAGATCGCGCGCAGCTGAACAGAACACTCAGACATCCCGCGCGCGGCTGAACAGAACACTCAGACATCGCGCGCGCAGCTGAACAGAACACAGACATTGCACGCGCAGCTGAACAGAACACTCAGAAATCGCGCGCGCGGCTGAACAGAACACTCAGACATCGCGCGCGCAGCTGAACAGAACACTCAGAGATCGCGCGCAGCTGAACAGAACACTCAGACATCGCGCGCGCGGCTGAACAGAACACTCAGACATCGCGCGCGCAGCTGAACAGAACACTCAGACATCGCGCGCGCAGCTGAACAGAACACTCAGAGATTGCTCGCAGCTGAACAGAGCACTCAGACATCGCGCGCGGCTGAACAGAACACTCAGACATCGCGCGCGCGGCTGAACAGAACACTCAGAGATCGCGCGCAGCTGAACAGAACACTCAGACATCGCGCGCGCGGCTGAACAGAACACTCAGAGATCGCGCGCGCGGCTGAACAGAACACTCAGAGATCGCTCACAGCTGAACAGAACACTCAGACATCGCGCGCGCGGCTGAACAGAACACTCAGAGATCGCTCGCAGCTGAACAGAACACTCAGACATCGCGCGCGCGGCTGAACAGAACACTCAGACATCGCGCGCACGGCTGAACAGAACACTCAGACATCGCGCGCGCGGCTGAACAGAACACTCAGATCGCACGCGCAGCAGAACAGAAAAGTCAGAGATCGCTCGCGCGGCTGAACAGAACACTCAGACATCGCGCGCGCGGCTGAACAGAACACTCAGAGATCGCACGCGTAGCAGAACAGAAAACTCAGAGATCGCTCGCGCGGCTGAACAGAACACGCAGAGATCGCGCGCGCGGCTGAACAGAACACTGAGACATCGCGCGCGCGGCTGAACAGAACACTCAGAGATCGCACGCGCAGCAGAACAGAAAACTCAGAGATCGCTCGCGCGGCTGAACAGAACACTCAGAGATCGCGCGCGCGGCTGAACAGAACACTCAGACATCGCGCGCGCAGCTGAACAGAACACTCAGAGATTGCTCGCAGCTGAACAGAACACTCAGACATCGCGCGCGCGGCTGAACAGAACACTCAGAGATCGCTCGCAGCTGAACAGAACACTCAGAGATCGCTCGCAGCTGAACAGAACACTCAGAGATCGCGCGCAGCTGAACAGAATACTCAGAGATTGCTCGCAGCTGAACAGAACACTCAGACATCGCGCGCGCGGCTGAACAGAACACTCAGACATCGCGCGCGCGGCTGAACAGAACACTCAGACATCGCGCGCGGGCTGAACAGAACACTCAGACATCGCGCGCGCGGCTGAACATAACACTCAGAAATCGCGCGCGCGGCTGAACAGAACACTCAGATATCGCTCGCAGCTGAACAGAACACTCAGAGATCGCGCGCGCGGCTGAACAGAACACTCAGACATCGCGCGCGCAGCTGAACAGAACACTCAGAGATCGCTCGCAGCTGAACAGAACACTCAGAGATCGCGCGCAGCTGAACAGAACACTCAGAGATTGCTCGCAGCTGAACAGAACACTCAGAGATCGCTCGCAGCTGAACAGAACATTCAGAGATCTCGCGCGCGGCTGAACAGAACACTCAGACATCGCGTGCGCAGCTGAACAGAACACTCAGACATCGCGCGCGCAGCTGAACAGAACACTCAGACATCGCGCGCGCGGCTGAACAGAACACTCAGACATCGCGCGCGCGGCTGAACAGAACACTCAGAGATCGCGCGCGCGGCTGAACAGAACACTCAGAGATCGCTCGCAGCTGAACAGAACACTCAGACATCGCGCGCTCAGCTGAACAGAACACTCAGAGATTGCTCGCAGCTGAACAGAACACTCAGACATCGCGCGCGCGGCTGAACAGAACACTCAGAGATCGCTCGCAGCTGAACAGAACACTCAGACATCGCGCGCGCGGCTGAACAGAACACTCAGACATCGCGCGCGCGGCTGAACAGAACACTCAGAGATCGCGCGCAGCTGAACAGAACACTCAGACATCCCGCGCGCGGCTGAACAGAACACTCAGACATCGCGCGCGCGGCTGAACAGAACACTCAGACATCGCGCGCGCAGCTGAACAGAACACTCAGAGATCGCGCGCAGCTGAACAGAACACTCAGACATCGCGCGCGCGGCTGAACAGAACACTCAGACATCGCGCGCAGCTGAACAGAACACTCAGACATCGCGCGCGCAGCTGAACAGAACACTCAGAGATTGCTCGCAGCTGAACAGAACACTCAGACATCGCGCGCGGCTGAACAGAACACTCAGACATCGCGCGCGCGGCTGAACAGAACACTCAGACATCGCGCGCGCGGCTGAACAGAACACTCAGAGATCGCTCGCAGCTGAACAGAAAACTCAGAGATCGCTCGCAGCTGAACAGAACACTCAGACATCGCGCGCGCAGCTGAACAGAACACTCAGACATGGCGTGCGCGGCTGAACAGAACACTCAGACATCGCGCGCGCGGCTGAACAGAACACTCAGAGATCGCTCGCAGCTGAACAGAAAACTCAGAGATCGCTCGCAGCTGAACAGAACACTCAGACATCGCGCGCGCAGCTGAACAGAACACTCAGACATGGCGTGCGCGGCTGAACAGAACACTCAGACATCGCGCGCGCAGCTGAACAGAACACTCAGAGATTGCTCGCAGCTGAACAGAAAACTCAGAGATCTCGCGCGCGGCTGAACAGAACACTCAGACATCGCGCGCGCAGCTGAACAGAACACTCAGACATGGCGTGCGCGGCTGAACAGAACACTCAGACATCGCGCGCGCGGCTGAACAGAACACTCAGACATCGCGCGCGCGGCTGAACAGAACACTCAGAGATCGCGCGCAGCTGAACAGAACACTCAGACATCGCGCGCGCGGCTGAACAGAACACTCAGACATCGCGCGCAGCTGAACAGAACACTCAGACATCGCGCGCGCAGCTGAACAGAACACTCAGAGATTGCTCGCAGCTGAACAGAACACTCAGACATCGCGCGCGGCTGAACAGAACACTCAGACATCGCGCGCGCGGCTGAACAGAACACTCAGACATCGCGCGCGCGGCTGAACAGAACACTCAGAGATCGCTCGCAGCTGAACAGAAAACTCAGAGATCGCTCGCAGCTGAACAGAACACTCAGACATCGCGCGCGCAGCTGAACAGAACACTCAGAGATTGCTCGCAGCTGAACAGAAAACTCAGAGATCTCGCGCGCGGCTGAACAGAACACTCAGACATCGCGCGCGCGGCTGAACAGAACACTCAGACATCCCGCGCGCGGCTGAACAGAACACTCAGACATCGCGCGCGCAGCTGAACAGAACACAGACATCGCACGCGCAGCTGAACAGAACACTCAGAAATTGCGCGCGCGGCTGAACAGAACACTCAGAGATCGCGCGCAGCTGAACAGAACACTCAGACATCGCGCGCGCGGCTGAACAGAACACTCAGACATCGCGCGCAGCTGAACAGAACACTCAGACATCGCGCGCGCAGCTGAACAGAACACTCAGAGATTGCTCGCAGCTGAACAGAACACTCAGACATCGCGCGCGGCTGAACAGAACACTCTGACATCGCGCGCGCGGCTGAACAGAACACTCAGAGATCGCTCGCAGCTGAACAGAAAACTCAGAGATCGCTCGCAGCTGAACAGAACACTCAGACATCGCGCGCGCAGCTGAACAGAACACTCAGAGATTGCTCGCAGCTGAACAGAAAACTCAGAGATCTCGCGCGCGGCTGAACAGAACACTCAGACATCGCGCGCGCAGCTGAACAGAACACTCAGACATCGCGCGCGCGGCTGAACAGAACACTCAGACATCGCGCGCGCGGCTGAACAGAACACTCAGACATCGCGCGCGCGGCTGAACAGAACACTCAGAAATCGCGCGCGCGGCTGAACAGAACACTCAGATATCGCTCGCAGCTGAACAGAACACTCAGAGATCGCGCGCGCGGCTGAACAGAACACTCAGACATCGCGAGCGCAGCTGAACAGAACACTCAGACATCGCGCGCGCGGCTGAACAGAACACTCAGACATCGCGCGCGCGGCTGAACAGAACACTCAGACATCGCGCGCGCGGCTGAACAGAACACTCAGAAATCGCGCGCGCGGCTGAACAGAACACTCAGACATCGCTCGCAGCTGAACAGAACACTCAGAGATCGCGCGCGCGGCTGAACAGAACACTCAGACATCGCGAGCGCAGCTGAACAGAACACTCAGACATCGCGCGCGCGGCTGAACAGAACACTCAGACATCGCGCGCGCGGCTGAACAGAACACTCAGACATCGCGCGCGCGGCTGAACAGAACACTCAGAAATCGCGCGCGCGGCTGAACAGAACACTCAGATATCGCTCGCAGCTGAACAGAACACTCAGAGATCGCGCGCGCGGCTGAACAGAACACTCAGAAATCGCGCGCGCGGCTGAACAGAACACTCAGACATCGCGCGCGCAGCTGAACAGAACACTCAGAGATCGCTCGCAGCTGAACAGAACACTCAGAGATCGCGCGCAGCTGAACAGAACACTCAGAGATCGCTCGCAGCTGAACAGAACACTCAGAGATCGCTCGCAGCTGAACAGAACACTCAGAGATCTCGCGCGCGGCTGAACAGAACACTCAGACATCGCGCGCGCAGCTGAACAGAACACTCAGACATCGCGCGCGCGGCTGAACAGAACACTCAGACATCGCGCGCGCGGCTGAACAGAACACTCAGACATCGCGCGCGCGGCTGAACAGAACACTCAGAGATCGCTCGCAGCTGAACAGAACACTCAGACATCGCGCGCGCGGCTGAACAGAACACTCAGAGATCGCTCGCAGCTGAACAGAACACTCAGAGATCGCGCGCGCGGCTGAACAGAACACTCAGACATCGCGCGCGCGGCTGAACAGAACACTCAGAGATCGCGCGCAGCTGAACAGAACACTCAGACATCCCGCGCGCGGCTGAACAGAACACTCAGACATCGCGCGCGCAGCTGAACAGAACACAGACATTGCACGCGCAGCTGAACAGAACACTCAGAAATCGCGCGCGCGGCTGAACAGAACACTCAGACATCGCGCGCGCAGCTGAACAGAACACTCAGAGATCGCGCGCAGCTGAACAGAACACTCAGACATCGCGCGCGCGGCTGAACAGAACACTCAGACATCGCGCGCGCAGCTGAACAGAACACTCAGACATCGCGCGCGCAGCTGAACAGAACACTCAGAGATTGCTCGCAGCTGAACAGAGCACTCAGACATCGCGCGCGGCTGAACAGAACACTCAGACATCGCGCGCGCGGCTGAACAGAACACTCAGAGATCGCGCGCAGCTGAACAGAACACTCAGACATCGCGCGCGCGGCTGAACAGAACACTCAGAGATCGCGCGCGCGGCTGAACAGAACACTCAGAGATCGCTCACAGCTGAACAGAACACTCAGACATCGCGCGCGCGGCTGAACAGAACACTCAGAGATCGCTCGCAGCTGAACAGAACACTCAGACATCGCGCGCGCGGCTGAACAGAACACTCAGACATCGCGCGCACGGCTGAACAGAACACTCAGACATCGCGCGCGCGGCTGAACAGAACACTCAGATCGCACGCGCAGCAGAACAGAAAAGTCAGAGATCGCTCGCGCGGCTGAACAGAACACTCAGACATCGCGCGCGCGGCTGAACAGAACACTCAGAGATCGCACGCGTAGCAGAACAGAAAACTCAGAGATCGCTCGCGCGGCTGAACAGAACACGCAGAGATCGCGCGCGCGGCTGAACAGAACACTGAGACATCGCGCGCGCGGCTGAACAGAACACTCAGAGATCGCACGCGCAGCAGAACAGAAAACTCAGAGATCGCTCGCGCGGCTGAACAGAACACTCAGAGATCGCGCGCGCGGCTGAACAGAACACTCAGACATCGCGCGCGCAGCTGAACAGAACACTCAGAGATTGCTCGCAGCTGAACAGAACACTCAGACATCGCGCGCGCGGCTGAACAGAACACTCAGAGATCGCTCGCAGCTGAACAGAACACTCAGAGATCGCGCGCGGCTGAACAGAACACTCAGAGATCGCTCGCAGCTGAACAGAACACTCAGACATCGCACGCGCGGCTGAACAGAACACTCAGAGATCGCACGCGCAGCAGAACAGAAAACTCAGAGATCGCTCGCGCGGCTGAACAGAACACTCAGAGATTGCTCGCAGCTGAACAGAAAACTCAGAGATCGCTCGCAGCTGAACAGAACACTCAGACATCGCGCGCGCAGCTGAACAGAACACTCAGAGATTGCTCGCAGCTGAACAGAAAACTCAGAGATCTCGCGCGCGGCTGAACAGAACACTCAGACATCGCGCGCGCAGCTGAACAGAACACTCAGACATGGCGTGCGCGGCTGAACAGAACACTCAGACATCGCGCGCGCGGCTGAACAGAACACTCAGACATCGCGCGCGCGGCTGAACAGAACACTCAGAGATCGCGCGCAGCTGAACAGAACACTCAGACATCGCGCGCGCGGCTGAACAGAACACTCAGACATCGCGCGCAGCTGAACAGAACACTCAGACATCGCGCGCGCAGCTGAACAGAACACTCAGAGATTGCTCGCAGCTGAACAGAACACTCAGACATCGCGCGCGGCTGAACAGAACACTCAGACATCGCGCGCGCGGCTGAACAGAACACTCAGACATCGCGCGCGCGGCTGAACAGAACACTCAGAGATCGCTCGCAGCTGAACAGAAAACTCAGAGATCGCTCGCAGCTGAACAGAACACTCAGACATCGCGCGCGCAGCTGAACAGAACACTCAGAGATTGCTCGCAGCTGAACAGAAAACTCAGAGATCTCGCGCGCGGCTGAACAGAACACTCAGACATCGCGCGCGCGGCTGAACAGAACACTCAGACATCCCGCGCGCGGCTGAACAGAACACTCAGACATCGCGCGCGCAGCTGAACAGAACACAGACATTGCACGCGCAGCTGAACAGAACACTCAGAAATTGCGCGCGCGGCTGAACAGAACACTCAGAGATCGCGCGCAGCTGAACAGAACACTCAGACATCGCGCGCGCAGCTGAACAGAACACTCAGAGATTGCTCGCAGCTGAACAGAACACTCAGACATCGCGCGCGGCTGAACAGAACACTCTGACATCGCGCGCGCGGCTGAACAGAACACTCAGAGATCGCTCGCAGCTGAACAGAAAACTCAGAGATCGCTCGCAGCTGAACAGAACACTCAGACATCGCTCGCAGCTGAACAGAACACTCAGAGATCTCGCGCGCGGTTGAACAGAACACTCAGACATCGCGCGCGCAGCTGAACAGAACACTCAGACATCGCGCGCACGGCTGAACAGAACACTCAGACATCGCGCGCGCGGCTGAACAGAACACTCAGACATCGCGCGCGCGGCTGAACAGAACACTCAGAGATCGCTCGCAGCTGAACAGAACACTCAGAGATCGCGCGCGCGGCTGAACAGAACACTCAGACATCGCGCGCGCGGCTGAACAGAACACTCAGAGATCGCGCGCAGCTGAACAGAACACTCAGACATCCCGCGCGCGGCTGAACAGAACACTCAGACATCGCGCGCGCAGCTGAACAGAACACAGACATTGCACGCGCAGCTGAACAGAACACTCAGAAATCGCGCGCGCGGCTGAACAGAACACTCAGACATCGCGCGCGCAGCTGAACAGAACACTCAGAGATCGCGCGCAGCTGAACAGAACACTCAGACATCGCGCGCGCGGCTGAACAGAACACTCAGACATCGCGCGCGCAGCTGAACAGAACACTCAGACATCGCGCGCGCAGCTGAACAGAACACTCAGAGATTGCTCGCAGCTGAACAGAGCACTCAGACATCGCGCGCGGCTGAACAGAACACTCAGACATCGCGCGCGCGGCTGAACAGAACACTCAGAGATCGCGCGCAGCTGAACAGAACACTCAGACATCGCGCGCGCGGCTGAACAGAACACTCAGAGATCGCGCGCGCGGCTGAACAGAACACTCAGAGATCGCTCACAGCTGAACAGAACACTCAGACATCGCGCGCGCGGCTGAACAGAACACTCAGAGATCGCTCGCAGCTGAACAGAACACTCAGACATCGCGCGCGCGGCTGAACAGAACACTCAGACATCGCGCGCACGGCTGAACAGAACACTCAGACATCGCGCGCGCGGCTGAACAGAACACTCAGATCGCACGCGCAGCAGAACAGAAAAGTCAGAGATCGCTCGCGCGGCTGAACAGAACACTCAGACATCGCGCGCGCGGCTGAACAGAACACTCAGACATCGCACGCGTAGCAGAACAGAAAACTCAGAGATCGCTCGCGCGGCTGAACAGAACACGCAGAGATCGCGCGCGCGGCTGAACAGAACACTGAGACATCGCGCGCGCGGCTGAACAGAACACTCAGAGATCGCACGCGCAGCAGAACAGAAAACTCAGAGATCGCTCGCGCGGCTGAACAGAACACTCAGAGATCGCGCGCGCGGCTGAACAGAACACTCAGACATCGCGCGCGCAGCTGAACAGAACACTCAGAGATTGCTCGCAGCTGAACAGAACACTCAGACATCGCGCGCGCGGCTGAACAGAACACTCAGAGATCGCTCGCAGCTGAACAGAACACTCAGAGATCGCGCGCGGCTGAACAGAACACTCAGAGATCGCTCGCAGCTGAACAGAACACTCAGACATCGCACGCGCGGCTGAACAGAACACTCAGACATCGCGCGCGCGGCTGAACAGAACACTCAGAGATCGCACGCGCAGCAGAACAGAAAACTCAGAGATCGCTCGCGCGGCTGAACAGAACACTCAGAGATTGCTCGCAGCTGAACAGAAAACTCAGACATCGCGCGCGCAGCTGAACAGAACACTCAGAGATTGCTCGCAGCTGAACAGAAAACTCAGAGATCTCGCGCGCGGCTGAACAGAACACTCAGACATCGCGCGCGCAGCTGAACAGAACACTCAGACATGGCGTGCGCGGCTGAACAGAACACTCAGACATCGCGCGCGCGGCTGAACAGAACACTCAGACATCGCGCGCGCGGCTGAACAGAACACTCAGAGATCGCGCGCAGCTGAACAGAACACTCAGACATCGCGCGCGCGGCTGAACAGAACACTCAGACATCGCGCGCAGCTGAACAGAACACTCAGACATCGCGCGCGCAGCTGAACAGAACACTCAGAGATTGCTCGCAGCTGAACAGAACACTCAGACATCGCGCGCGGCTGAACAGAACACTCAGACATCGCGCGCGCGGCTGAACAGAACACTCAGACATCGCGTGCGCGGCTGAACAGAACACTCAGAGATCGCTCGCAGCTGAACAGAAAACTCAGAGATCGCTCGCAGCTGAACAGAACACTCAGACATCGCGCGCGCAGCTGAACAGAACACTCAGAGATTGCTCGCAGCTGAACAGAAAACTCAGAGATCTCGCGCGCGGCTGAACAGAACACTCAGACATCGCGCGCGCGGCTGAACAGAACACTCAGACATCCCGCGCGCGGCTGAACAGAACACTCAGACATCGCGCGCGCAGCTGAACAGAACACAGACATCGCACGCGCAGCTGAACAGAACACTCAGAAATTGCGCGCGCGGCTGAACAGAACACTCAGAGATCGCGCGCAGCTGAACAGAACACTCAGACATCGCGCGCGCGGCTGAACAGAACACTCAGACATCGCGCGCAGCTGAACAGAACACTCAGACATCGCGCGCGCAGCTGAACAGAACACTCAGAGATTGCTCGCAGCTGAACAGAACACTCAGACATCGCGCGCGGCTGAACAGAACACTCTGACATCGCGCGCGCGGCTGAACAGAACACTCAGAGATCGCTCGCAGCTGAACAGAAAACTCAGAGATCGCTCGCAGCTGAACAGAACACTCAGACATCGCGCGCGCAGCTGAACAGAACACTCAGAGATTGCTCGCAGCTGAACAGAAAACTCAGAGATCTCGCGCGCGGCTGAACAGAACACTCAGACATCGCGCGCGCAGCTGAACAGAACACTCAGACATCGCGCGCGCGGCTGAACAGAACACTCAGACATCGCGCGCGCGGCTGAACAGAACACTCAGACATCGCGCGCGCGGCTGAACAGAACACTCAGAAATCGCGCGCGCGGCTGAACAGAACACTCAGATATCGCTCGCAGCTGAACAGAACACTCAGAGATCGCGCGCGCGGCTGAACAGAACACTCAGACATCGCGAGCGCAGCTGAACAGAACACTCAGACATCGCGCGCGCGGCTGAACAGAACACTCAGACATCGCGCGCGCGGCTGAACAGAACACTCAGACATCGCGCGCGCGGCTGAACAGAACACTCAGAAATCGCGCGCGCGGCTGAACAGAACACTCAGATATCGCTCGCAGCTGAACAGAACACTCAGAGATCGCGCGCGCGGCTGAACAGAACACTCAGACATCGCGCGCGCGGCTGAACAGAACACTCAGAGATCGCTCGCAGCTGAACAGAACACTCAGAGATCGCGCGCAGCTGAACAGAACACTCAGAGATCGCTCGCAGCTGAACAGAACACTCAGAGATCGCTCGCAGCTGAACAGAACACTCAGAGATCTCGCGCGCGGCTGAACAGAACACTCAGACATCGCGCGCGCAGCTGAACAGAACACTCAGACATCGCGCGCGCGGCTGAACAGAACACTCAGACATCGCGCGCGCGGCTGAACAGAACACTCAGACATCGCGCGCGCGGCTGAACAGAACACTCAGAGATCGCTCGCAGCTGAACAGAACACTCAGACATCGCGCGCGCGGCTGAACAGAACACTCAGAGATCGCTCGCAGCTGAACAGAACACTCAGAGATCGCGCGCGCGGCTGAACAGAACACTTAGACATCGCGCGCGCGGCTGAACAGAACACTCAGAGATCGCGCGCAGCTGAACAGAACACTCAGACATCCCGCGCGCGGCTGAACAGAACACTCAGACATCGCGCGCGCAGCTGAACAGAACACTCAGAGATCGCTCGCAGCTGAACAGAACACTCAGAGATCGCGCGCGCGGCTGAACAGAACACTCAGACATCGCGCGCGCAGCAGAACAGAACACTCAGAGATCGCTCGCAGCTGAACAGAAAACTCAGAGATCGCTCGCAGCTGAACAGAACACTCAGAGATCGCGCGCGGCTGAACAGAACACTCAGAGATCGCGCGTGCGGCTGAACAGAGCACTCAGACATCGCGCGCGCGGCTGAACAGAACACTCAGAGATCGCACGCGCAGCAGAACAGAAAACTCAGAGATCGCTCGCGCGGCTGAACAGAACACTCAGAGATCGCAAGCGCAGCAGAACAGAAAACTCAGAGATCGCGCGCGCGGCTGAACAGAGAACTCAGACATCGCGCGCACAGCTGAACAGAACACTCAGACATCGCGCGCGCGGCTGAACAGAACACTCAGAGATCGCTCGCAGCTGAACAGAACACTCAGAGATCGCTCGCGGCTGAACAGAACACTCAGAGATCGTGCGCGCGGCTGAAAAGAACACTCAGAGATCGCTCGCAGCTGAACAGAACACTCAGAGATCGCTCGCAGCTGAACAGAACACTCAGAGATCGCTCGCGGCTGAACAGAACACTCAGAGATCGGGCGCGCAGCTGAACAGAACACTCAGAGATCGCGCGCAGCTGAACAGAACACTCAGACATCGCGCGCGCAGCTGAACAGAACACTCAGACATCGCACGCGCAGCTGAACAGAACACTCAGAGATTGCTCGCAGCTGAACAGAAAACTCAGACATCGCGCGCGCAGCTGAACAGAACACTCAGACATCGCGCGCGCAGCTGAACAGAACACTCAGAGATCGCGCGCAGCTGAACAGAACACTCAGACATCGCGCGCGCGGCTGAACAGAACACTCAGACATCGTGCGCGCGGCTGAACAGAACACTCAGAGATCGCACGCGGCTGAACAGAACACTCAGAGATCGCGCGTGGCTGAATAGAACACTCAGAGATTGCGCACGCGGCTGAACAGAACACCCAGAGACCGCACGCGCAGCAGAACAGAACACTCAGAGATCGCGTGCGCCGCTGAACAGAACACTCAGAGATCGCGTGCGCAGCTGAACAGAACACTCATAGATCGCACGCGGCTGAACAGAACACTCAGAGATCGCGCGTGGCTGAATAGAACACTCAGAGATTGCGCACGCGCAGCAGACCAGAACACTCAGAGATCGTCCGCAGCTGAATAGAACACTCAGAGATCGTCCGCAGCTGAATAGAACACTCAGAGATCGCGCGCAGCTGAATAGAACACTCAGAGATCGCGCGCAACTGAACAGAACACTCAGAGATCGTCTGCAGCTGAACAGAACACTCAGAGATCGTCCGCAGCTGAACAGAACACTCAGAGATCGCTCGCAGCTGAACAGAACACTCAGAGATCGCGCGCAGCTGAACAGAACACTCAGAGATCGCGCGCAGCTGAACAGAACACTCAGAGATCGCTCGCAGCTGAACAGAACACTCAGAGATCGCGCGCAGCTGAACAGAACACTCAGAGATCGCGCGCAGCTAAACAGAACACTCAGATATCGCACGCGCAGCTGGGCAGAACACACAGAGATCGCTCGCAGTTGAACAGAACACCCAGAGATCGCACGCAGCTGAACAGAACACCCAGAGATTGCACGCGCAGCTGAACAGAACACTCAGAGATCGCGCGCAGCTGAACAGAACACCCAGAGATCGCCGGCAGCTGAAGAGAACACTTAGAGATCCCGCGCAGCTGAACAGAACACTCAGAGATCGCACGCCCGGCTGAACAGAACACTCAGAGATCGCGCGTGGCTGAATAGAACACTCAGAGATCGCGCCCGCGGCTGAACAGAACACTCAGAGATCGCTCGCAGCTGAATAGAACACCCAGATATCGCGCACGCAGGTGAACAGAACACTCAGAGATCTCGTACGCAGGTGAACAGAACACCCAGAGATCGCTCACACAGCTGAACAGAACACTCAGAGATCGCGCACGCAGGTGAACAGAACACTCAGAGATCTCGTACGCAGGTGAACAGAACACCCAGAGATCGCTCACACAGGTGAACAGAACACTCAGAGATCGCACACGCAGGTGAACAGAACACCCAGCGATCGCGCGCAGCTGAACAGAACACTCAGATCGCTGGAGCCGCTGAACAGAACACTCAGAGATCACAAGCAGCTGAACAGAACACTCAGATCGCGGAAGCCGCTGAACAGAACACTCAGAGATGGCGTGCAGCTGAACAGAACACTCAGAGATCGCGCGCAGCTGAACAGAACACTCAGAGATCGCGCGCAGCTGAACAGAACACTCAGAGATCGCGCGCACCTGAACAGAACACTCAGATATCGCGCGCAGCTGAACAGAACACTCAGAGATCGCGCGCGCAGCTGAACAGAACACTCAGAGATCGCACGCGGCTGAACAGAACACTCAGAGATCGCGCACGCAGGTGAACAGAACACTCAGAGATCGCGCGCGCAGCTGAACAGAACACTCAGAGATCGCACGCAGGTGAACAGAACACCCAGATATCGCTCACACAGGTGAACAGAACACTCAGAGATCGCGCACGCAGGTGAACAGAACACCCAGCGATCGCGCACGCAGGTGAACAGAACACTCAGAGATCGTGCGCGCAGCTGAACAGAACACTCAGATCGCGGGAGCCGCTGAACAGAACACTCAGAGATCACACGCAGCTGAACATAACACTCAGATCGCGGAAGCCGCTGAATAGAACACTCAGAGATGGCGCGCAGCTGAACAGAACACTCAGAGATCGCGCACACAGGTGAACAGAACACTCAGAGATCGCGCCCGTGGCTGAACAGAACACTCAGAGATCGCGCGCAGCTGAACAGAACACTCAGACATCGCGCGCGCGGCTGAACAGAACATTCAGAGATCGCGCCCGTGGCTGAACAGAACACTCAGATCGCGCGCAGCTGAGGAGAGCACTCAGAGATCGCTCGCAGCTGAACAGAACACTCAGAGATCGCTCGCAGCTGAACAGAACACTCAGAGATCGCTCGCAGTTGAACAGAACACTCAGAGATCGCTCGCAGCTGAACAGAACACTCAGAGATCGTGCGCGCAGCTGAACAGAACACTCAGAGATCGCGCGCAGCTGAACAGAACACTCAGAGATCGCTCGCAGCTGAACAGAACACTCAGAGATCGCTCGCAGCTGAACAGAACACCCAGAGATCGCGCGCAGCTGAACAGAACACCCAGAGATCGCGCGCAGCTGAACAGAACACTCAGAAATCGCGCGCAGGTGAACAGAACACTCAGAGATCGCACGCAGGTGAACAGAACTCTCAGAGATCACACGCAGGTGAACAGAACACTCAGAGATCGCACGAGCCGTAGAACAGAACACCCAGAGACCGCTCGCAGCTGAACAGAACACCCAGAGATCGCCGGCAGCTGAAGAGAACACTTAGAGATCCCGCGCAGCTGAACAGAACACTCAGAGATCGCACGCCCGGCTGAACAGAACACTCAGAGATCGCGCGTGGCTGAATAGAACACTCAGAGATCGCGCCCGCGGCTGAACAGAACACTCAGAGATCGCTCGCAGCTGAATAGAACACCCAGATATCGCACAGCTGAACAGAACACTCAGAGATCGCGCACGCAGGTGAACAGAACACTCAGAGATCTCGTACGCAGGTGAACAGAACACCCAGAGATCGCTCACACAGGTGAACAGAACACTCAGAGATCGCACACGCAGGTGAACAGAACACTCAGAGATCTCGTACGCAGGTGAACAGAACACCCAGAGATCGCTCACACAGGTGAACAGAACACCCAGCGATCGCGCGCAGCTGAACAGAACACTCAGATCGCTGGAGCCGCTGAACAGAACACTCAGAGATCACAAGCAGCTGAACAGAACACTCAGATCGCGGAAGCCGCTGAACAGAACACTCAGAGATGGCGCGCAGCTGAACAGAACACTCAGAGATCGCGCGCAGCTGAACAGAACACTCAGAGATCGCGCGCAGCTGAACAGAACACTCAGAGATCGCGCGCACCTGAACAGAACACTCAGAGATCGCGCGCAGCTGAACAGAACACTCAGAGATCGCGCGCGCAGCTGAACAGAACACTCAGAGATCGCACGCGGCTGAACAGAACACTCAGAGATCGCGCACGCAGGTGAACAGAACACTCAGAGATCGCGCGCGCAGCTGAACAGAACACTCAGAGATCGCACGCAGGTGAACAGAACACCCAGATATCGCTCACACAGGTGAACAGAACACTCAGAGATCGCGCACGCAGGTGAACAGAACACCCAGCGATCGCGCACGCAGGTGAACAGAACACTCAGAGATCGTGCGCGCAGCTGAACAGAACACTCAGATCGCGGGAGCCGCTGAACAGAACACTCAGAGATCACACGCAGCTGAACATAACACTCAGATCGCGGAAGCCGCTGAATAGAACACTCAGAGATGGCGCGCAGCTGAACAGAACACTCAGAGATCGCGCACACAGGTGAACAGAACACTCAGAGATCGCGCACGCAGGTGAACAGAACACCCAGCGATCGCGCACGCAGGTGAACAGAACACTCAGAGATCGTGCGCGCAGCTGAACAGAACACTCAGATCGCGGGAGCCGCTGAACAGAACACTCAGAGATCACACGCAGCTGAACATAACACTCAGATCGCGGAAGCCGCTGAATAGAACACTCAGAGATGGCGCGCAGCTGAACAGAACACTCAGAGATCGCGCACACAGCTGAACAGAACACTCAGAGATCGCGCACGCAGGTGAACAGAACACTCAGAGATCTCGTACGCAGGTGAACAGAACACCCAGAGATCGCTCACACAGGTGAACAGAACACCCAGAGATCGCACGCAGCTGAACAGAATACTCAGAGATCGCGCGCGCAGCTGAACAGAACACACAGAGATCGCGCGCAGCTGAACAGAACACTCAGACATCGCGCGAGCCGTAGAACAGAACACTTAGAGATCGCCCGCAGCTGAACAGAACACTCAAAGATCGCTCGCAGCTGAACAGAACACTCAGAGATCGCGCGCAGCTAAACAGAACACTCAGAGATCGCACGCGGCTGAACAGAACACTCAGAGATCGCGCACGCAGGTGAACAGAACACTCAGAGATCGCGCGCGCAGCTGAACAGAACACTCAGAGATCGCACGCGGCTGAACAGAACACTCAGAGATCGCGCACGCAGGTGAACAGAACACTCAGAGATCGCGCGCGCAGCTGAACAGAACACTCAGAGATCGCACGCAGGTGAACAGAACACCCAGATATCGCTCACACAGGTGAACAGAACACTCAGAGATCGCGCACGCAGGTGAACAGAACACCCAGCGATCGCGCACGCAGGTGAACAGAACACTCAGAGATCGTGCGCGCAGCTGAACAGAACACTCAGATCGCGGGAGCCGCTGAACAGAACACTCAGAGATCACACGCAGCTGAACATAACACTCAGATCGCGGAAGCCGCTGAATAGAACACTCAGAGATGGCGCGCAGCTGAACAGAACACTCAGAGATCGCGCACACAGGTGAACAGAACACCCAGAGATCGCGCGTGCCGTAAAACAGAACACTCAGAGATCGCGCCCGTGGCTGAACAGAACACTCAGAGATCGCGCGCAGCTGAACAGAACACTCAGACATCGCGCGCGCGGCTGAACAGAACATTCAGAGATCGCGCCCGTGGCTGAACAGAACACTCAGATCGCGCGCAGCTGAGGAGAGCACTCAGAGATCGCTCGCAGCTGAACAGAACACTCAGAGATCACTCGCAGCTGAACAGAACACTCAGAGATCGCTCGCAGTTGAACAGAACACTCAGAGATCGCTCGCAGCTGAACAGAACACTCAGAGATCGTGCGCGCAGCTGAACAGAACACTCAGAGATCGCGCGCAGCTGAACAGAACACTCAGAGATCGCTCGCAGCTGAACAGAACACTCAGAGATCGCTCGCAGCTGAACAGAACACCCAGAGATCGCGCGCAGCTGAACAGAACACCCAGAGATCGCGCGCAGCTGAACAGAACACTCAGAAATCGCGCGCAGGTGAACAGAACACTCAGAGATCGCACGCAGGTGAACAGAACTCTCAGAGATCACACGCAGGTGAACAGAACACTCAGAGATCGCACGAGCCGTAGAACAGAACACCCAGAGACCACACGCAGCTGAACATAACACTCAGATCGCGGAAGCCGCTGAATAGAACACTCAGAGATGGCGCGCAGCTGAACAGAACACTCAGAGATCGCGCACACAGCTGAACAGAACACTCAGAGATCGCGCACGCAGGTGAACAGAACACTCAGAGATCTCGTACGCAGGTGAACAGAACACCCAGAGATCGCTCACACAGGTGAACAGAACACCCAGCGATCGCGCGCAGCTGAACAGAACACTCAGATCGCTGGAGCCGCTGAACAGAACACTCAGAGATCACAAGCAGCTGAACAGAACACTCAGATCGCGGAAGCCGCTGAACAGAACACTCAGAGATGGCGCGCAGCTGAACAGAACACTCAGAGATCGCGCGCAGCTGAACAGAACACTCAGAGATCGCGCGCAGCTGAACAGAACACTCAGAGATCGCGCGCACCTGAACAGAACACTCAGAGATCGCGCGCAGCTGAACAGAACACTCAGAGATCGCGCGCGCAGCTGAACAGAACACTCAGAGATCGCACGCGGCTGAACAGAACACTCAGAGATCGCGCACGCAGGTGAACAGAACACTCAGAGATCGCGCGCGCAGCTGAACAGAACACTCAGAGATCGCACGCAGGTGAACAGAACACCCAGATATCGCTCACACAGGTGAACAGAACACTCAGAGATCGCGCACGCAGGTGAACAGAACACCCAGCGATCGCGCACGCAGGTGAACAGAACACTCAGAGATCGTGCGCGCAGCTGAACAGAACACTCAGATCGCGGGAGCCGCTGAACAGAACACTCAGAGATCACACGCAGCTGAACATAACACTCAGATCGCGGAAGCCGCTGAATAGAACACTCAGAGATGGCGCGCAGCTGAACAGAACACTCAGAGATCGCGCACACAGGTGAACAGAACACCCAGAGATCGCGCGTGCCGTAAAACAGAACACTCAGAGATCGCGCCCGTGGCTGAACAGAACACTCAGAGATCGCGCGCAGCTGAACAGAACACTCAGACATCGCGCGCGCGGCTGAACAGAACATTCAGAGATCGCGCCCGTGGCTGAACAGAACACTCAGATCGCGCGCAGCTGAGGAGAGCACTCAGAGATCGCTCGCAGCTGAACAGAACACTCAGAGATCGCTCGCAGCTGAACAGAACACTCAGAGATCGCTCGCAGTTGAACAGAACACTCAGAGATCGCTCGCAGCTGAACAGAACACTCAGAGATCGTGCGCGCAGCTGAACAGAACACTCAGAGATCGCGCGCAGCTGAACAGAACACTCAGAGATCGCTCGCAGCTGAACAGAACACTCAGAGATCGCTCGCAGCTGAACAGAACACCCAGAGATCGCGCGCAGCTGAACAGAACACCCAGAGATCGCGCGCAGCTGAACAGAACACTCAGAAATCGCGCGCAGGTGAACAGAACACTCAGAGATCGCACGCAGGTGAACAGAACTCTCAGAGATCACACGCAGGTGAACAGAACACTCAGAGATCGCACGAGCCGTAGAACAGAACACCCAGAGACCGCACGCAGCTGAACAGAACACTCAGAGATCGCACGCAGGTGAACAGAACTCTCAGAGATTGCACGCAGGTGAACAGAACACTCAGAGATCGCGCGAGCCGTAGAACAGAACACCCAGAGATCGCACGCAGCTGAACAGAATACTCAGAGATCGCGCGCGCAGCTGAACAGAACACACAGAGATCGCGCGCAGCTGAACAGAACACTCAGACATCGCGCGAGCCGTAGAACAGAACACTTAGAGATCGCCCGCAGCTGAACAGAACACTCAAAGATCGCGCGCAGCTGAACAGAACACCCAGAGATCGCGCGCAGCTGAACAGAACACTCAGAGATCGCGCGCAGCTGAACAGAACACTCAAAGATCGCACGCGGCTGAAAAGAACACTCAGAGATCGCACGCGGCTGAAAAGAACACTCAGAGATCGCGCGTGGCTAAACAGAACACTCAGAGATCGCGCGCAGCTGAACAGAACTCTCAGAGATCGCACGCGGCTGAACAGAACACTCAGAGATCGCGCGAGCCGTAGAACAGAACACCCAGAGATCGCGCGCGCAGCTGAATAGAACACTCAGAGATCGCACGCAGGTGAACAGAACACTCAGAGATCGCGCGAGCCGTAGAACAGAACACCCAGAGATCGCGCGCGCAGCTGAATAGAACACACAGAGATTGGCGCAGCTGAACAGAACACTCAGAGATCGCGCGCAGCTGAACAGAACACTCAGAGATCGCACGCGGCTGAACAGAACACTCAGAGATCGCGCACGCAGGTGAACAGAACACTCAGAGATCGCGCGCGCAGCTGAACAGAGCACTCAGAGATCGCACGCAGGTGAACAGAACACCCAGATATCGCTCACACAGGTGAACAGAACACTCAGAGATCGCGCACGCAGGTGAACAGAACACCCAGCGATCGCGCACGCAGGTGAACAGAACACTCAGAGATCGCGCGCGCAGCTGAACAGAACACTCAGATCGCGGGAGCCGCTGAACAGAACACTCAGAGATCACACGCAGCTGAACATAACACTCAGATCGCGGAAGCCGCTGAATAGAACACTCAGAGATGGCGCGCAGCTGAACAGAACACTCAGAGATCGCGCACACAGGTGAACAGAACACCCAGAGATCGCGCGTGCCGTAAAACAGAACACTCAGAGATCGCGCCCGTGGCTGAACAGAACACTCAGAGATCGCGCGCAGCTGAACAGAACACTCAGACATCGCGCGCGCGGCTGAACAGAACATTCAGAGATCGCGCCCGTGGCTGAACAGAACACTCAGATCGCGCGCAGCTGAGGAGAGCACTCAGAGATCGCTCGCAGCTGAACAGAACACTCAGAGATCGCTCGCAGCTGAACAGAACACTCAGAGATCGCTCGCAGTTGAACAGAACACTCAGAGATCGCTCGCAGCTGAACAGAACACTCAGAGATCGTGCGCGCAGCTGAACAGAACACTCAGAGATCGCGCACAGCTGAACAGAACACTCAGAGATCGCTCGCAGCTGAACAGAACACTCAGAGATCGCTCGCAGCTGAACAGAACACCCAGAGATCGCGCGCAGCTGAACAGAACACCCAGAGATCGCGCGCAGCTGAACAGAACACTCAGAAATCGCGCGCAGGTGAACAGAACACTCAGAGATCGCACGCAGGTGAACAGAACTCTCAGAGATCACACGCAGGTGAACAGAACACTCAGAGATCGCACGAGCCGTAGAACAGAACACCCAGAGACCGCACGCAGCTGAACAGAACACTCAGAGATCGCACGCAGGTGAACAGAACTCTCAGAGATTGCACGCAGGTGAACAGAACACTCAGAGATCGCGCGAGCCGTAGAACAGAACACCCAGAGATCGCACGCAGCTGAACAGAATACTCAGAGATCGCGCGCGCAGCTGAACAGAACACACAGAGATCGCGCGCAGCTGAACAGAACACTCAGACATCGCGCGAGCCGTAGAACAGAACACTTAGAGATCGCCCGCAGCTGAACAGAACACTCAGAGATCGCGCGCAGCTGAACAGAACACCCAGAGATCACGCGCAGCTGAACAGAACACTCAGAGATCGCGCGCAGCTGAACAGAACACTCAAAGATCGCACGCGGCTGAAAAGAACACTCAGAGATCGCACGCGGCTGAAAAGAACACTCAGAGATCGCGCGTGGCTGAACAGAACACTCAGAGATCGCACGCAGCTGAACAGAACTCTCAGAGATCGCACGCGGCTGAACAGAACACTCAGAGATCGCGCGAGCCGTAGAACAGAACACCCAGAGATCGCGCGCGCAGCTGAATAGAACACTCAGAGATCGCACGCAGGTGAACAGAACACTCAGAGATCGCGCGAGCCGTAGAACAGAACACCCAGAGATCGCGCGCGCAGCTGAATAGAACACACAGAGATCGCGCGCAGCTGAACAGAACACTCAGAGATCGCGCGCGCAGCTGAACAGAACACCCAGAGATCGCACGCAGCTGAACAGAATACTCAGAGATCGCGCGCGCAGCTGAACAGAACACACAGAGATCGCGCGCAGCTGAACAGAACACTCAGACATCGCGCGAGCCGTAGAACAGAACACTTAGAGATCGCCCGCAGCTGAACAGAACACTCAGAGATCGCGCGCAGCTGAACAGAACACCCAGAGATCGCGCGCAGCTGAACAGAACACTCAGAGATCGCGCGCAGCTGAACAGAACACTCAAAGATCGCACGCGGCTGAAAAGAACACTCAGAGATCGCACGCGGCTGAAAAGAACACTCAGAGATCGCGCGTGGCTAAACAGAACACTCAGAGATCGCGCGCAGCTGAACAGAACTCTCAGAGATCGCACGCGGCTGAACAGAACACTCAGAGATCGCGCGAGCCGTAGAACAGAACACCCAGAGATCGCGCGCGCAGCTGAATAGAACACTCAGAGATCGCACGCAGGTGAACAGAACACTCAGAGATCGCGCGAGCCGTAGAACAGAACACCCAGAGATCGCGCGCGCAGCTGAATAGAACACACAGAGATTGGCGCAGCTGAACAGAACACTCAGAGATCGCGCGCAGCTGAACAGAACACTCAGAGATCGCACGCGGCTGAACAGAACACTCAGAGATCGCGCACGCAGGTGAACAGAACACTCAGAGATCGCGCGCGCAGCTGAACAGAGCACTCAGAGATCGCACGCAGGTGAACAGAACACCCAGATATCGCTCACACAGGTGAACAGAACACTCAGAGATCGCGCACGCAGGTGAACAGAACACCCAGCGATCGCGCACGCAGGTGAACAGAACACTCAGAGATCGCGCGCGCAGCTGAACAGAACACTCAGATCGCGGGAGCCGCTGAACAGAACACTCAGAGATCACACGCAGCTGAACATAACACTCAGATCGCGGAAGCCGCTGAATAGAACACTCAGAGATGGCGCGCAGCTGAACAGAACACTCAGAGATCGCGCACACAGGTGAACAGAACACCCAGAGATCGCGCGTGCCGTAAAACAGAACACTCAGAGATCGCGCCCGTGGCTGAACAGAACACTCAGAGATCGCGCGCAGCTGAACAGAACACTCAGACATCGCGCGCGCGGCTGAACAGAACATTCAGAGATCGCGCCCGTGGCTGAACAGAACACTCAGATCGCGCGCAGCTGAGGAGAGCACTCAGAGATCGCTCGCAGCTGAACAGAACACTCAGAGATCGCTCGCAGCTGAACAGAACACTCAGAGATCGCTCGCAGTTGAACAGAACACTCAGAGATCGCTCGCAGCTGAACAGAACACTCAGAGATCGTGCGCGCAGCTGAACAGAACACTCAGAGATCGCGCACAGCTGAACAGAACACTCAGAGATCGCTCGCAGCTGAACAGAACACTCAGAGATCGCTCGCAGCTGAACAGAACACCCAGAGATCGCGCGCAGCTGAACAGAACACCCAGAGATCGCGCGCAGCTGAACAGAACACTCAGAAATCGCGCGCAGGTGAACAGAACACTCAGAGATCGCACGCAGGTGAACAGAACTCTCAGAGATCACACGCAGGTGAACAGAACACTCAGAGATCGCACGAGCCGTAGAACAGAACACCCAGAGACCGCACGCAGCTGAACAGAACACTCAGAGATCGCACGCAGGTGAACAGAACTCTCAGAGATTGCACGCAGGTGAACAGAACACTCAGAGATCGCGCGAGCCGTAGAACAGAACACCCAGAGATCGCACGCAGCTGAACAGAATACTCAGAGATCGCGCGCGCAGCTGAACAGAACACACAGAGATCGCGCGCAGCTGAACAGAACACTCAGACATCGCGCGAGCCGTAGAACAGAACACTTAGAGATCGCCCGCAGCTGAACAGAACACTCAGAGATCGCGCGCAGCTGAACAGAACACCCAGAGATCACGCGCAGCTGAACAGAACACTCAGAGATCGCGCGCAGCTGAACAGAACACTCAAAGATCGCACGCGGCTGAAAAGAACACTCAGAGATCGCACGCGGCTGAAAAGAACACTCAGAGATCGCGCGTGGCTGAACAGAACACTCAGAGATCGCACGCAGCTGAACAGAACTCTCAGAGATCGCACGCGGCTGAACAGAACACTCAGAGATCGCGCGAGCCGTAGAACAGAACACCCAGAGATCGCGCGCGCAGCTGAATAGAACACTCAGAGATCGCACGCAGGTGAACAGAACACTCAGAGATCGCGCGAGCCGTAGAACAGAACACCCAGAGATCGCGCGCGCAGCTGAATAGAACACACAGAGATCGCGCGCAGCTGAACAGAACACTCAGAGATCGCGCGCGCAGCTGAACAGAACACCCAGAGATCGCACGCAGCTGAACAGAATACTCAGAGATCGCGCGCGCAGCTGAACAGAACACACAGAGATCGCGCGCAGCTGAACAGAACACTCAGACATCGCGCGAGCCGTAGAACAGAACACTTAGAGATCGCCCGCAGCTGAACAGAACACTCAGAGATCGCGCGCAGCTGAACAGAACACCCAGAGATCGCGCGCAGCTGAACAGAACACTCAGAGATCGCGCGCAGCTGAACAGAACACTCAAAGATCGCACGCGGCTGAAAAGAACACTCAGAGATCGCACGCGGCTGAAAAGAACACTCAGAGATCGCGCGTGGCTGAACAGAACACTCAGAGATCGCGCGCAGCTGAACAGAACTCTCAGAGATCGCACGCGGCTGAACAGAACACTCAGAGATCACGCGAGCCGTAGAACAGAACACCCAGAGATCGCGCGCGCAGCTGAATAGAACACTCAGAGATCGCACGCAGGTGAACAGAACACTCAGAGATCGCGCGAGCCGTAGAACAGAACACCCAGAGATCGCGCGCGCAGCTGAACAGAACACACAGAGATCGCGCGCAGCTGAACAGAACACTCAGAGATCGCGCGCGCAGCTGAACAGAACACTCAGAGATCGCGCGCGGCTGAACAGAACACTCAGAGATCGCGCGAGCCGTAGAACAGAACACCCAGAGATCGCCCGCAGCTGAACAGAACACTCAGAGGTCGAGCGTAGCTGAACAGAACACTCAGAGATCGCACGCAGGTGAACAGAACACTCAGAGATCGCGCGAGCCGTAGAACAGAACACCCAGAGATCGCGCGCGCAGCTGAACAGAACACTCAGAGATCGCACGCGCAGCTGAACAGAACACACAGATCGCGCGCAGCTGAACAGAACACTCAGAGATCGCGCGAGCCGTAGAACAGAACACCCAGAGTTCGCCCGCAGCTGAACAGAACACTCAGAGGTCGAGCGTAGCTGAACAGAACACTCAGAGATCTCACGCAGGTGAACAGAACACCCAGAGACCGCACGCGCAGCAGAACAGAACACTCAGAGATCGCGTGCGCAGCTGAACAGAACACTCAGAGATCGCACGCGGCTGAACAGAACACTCAGAGATCGCGCGTGGCTGAATAGAACACTCAGAGATTGCGCACGCGCAGCAGACCAGAACACTCAGAGATCGTCCACAGCTGAATAGAACACTCAGAGATCGCGCGCAGCTGAACAGAACACTCAGAGATCGCACGCGCAGCAGAACAGAACACTCAGAGATCGCGCGCAACTGAACAGAACACTCATAGATCGTCTGCAGCTGAATAGAACACTCAGAGATCGCGCGCAGCTGAACAGAACACTCAGAGATCGCGCGCAGCTGAACAGAACACTCAGAGATCGCGCGCAGCTGAACAGAACACTCAGAGATCGCGTGCAGCAGAACAGAACACTCAGAGATCGCGCCCCCGGCTGAACAGAACACTCAGAGATCGCGCGCAGCTGAACAGAACACACAGAGATCGCGCCCGCGGCTAAACAGAACACTCAGAGATCGCTCGCAGCTGAACAGAACACTCAGAGATCGCACGCAGCAGACCAGAACACTCAGAGATTTCTCGCGCAGCTGAACAAAACACTCAGAGATCGCGCCCGCGGCTGAACAGAACTCTCAGAGATCGCGCGCAGCTGAATAAAACACTCAGAGATCGCGCGCAGGTGAACAGAACACTCAGAGATTGCACGCGCAGGTGAACAGAACACTCAGAGATCGCGCGCGCAGCTGAACAGAACACTCAGAGATCGCGCGCAGCTGAACAGAACACTCAGAGATCGCGCGCAGCTGAACAGAACACTCAGAGATCACGCGCAGGTGGACAGAACACTCAGAGATCGCACGCGCAGGTGAACAGAACACTCAGAGATCGCACGCAGGTGAACAGAACTCTCAGAGATCGCACGCAGGTGAACAGAACACTCAGAGATCGCACGCAGGTGAACAGAACTCTCGGAGATTGCACGCAGGTGAACAGAACACTCAGAGATCGCACGCGCAGGTGAACAGAATACTCAGAGATCGCACGCAGGTGAACAGAACACTCAGAGATTGCGCGCGCAGCTGAACAGAACACTCAGAGATCGCACGCGCAGCAGAACAGAACACTCAGAGATCGCTCGCAGCTGAACAGAACACTCAGAGATAGCGCGCAGCTGAACAGAACACTCAAAGATCGCACGCGGCTGAAAATAACACTCAGAGATCGCACGCGGCTGAAAAGAACACTCAGAGATCGCGCGTGGCTGAACAGAACACTCAGAGATCGCGCGCAGCTGAACAGAACTCTCAGAGATCGCACGCGGCTGAACAGAACACTCAGAGATCGCGCGAGCCGTAGAACAGAACACCCAGAGATCGCGCGCGCAGCTGAATAGAACACTCAGAGATCGCACGCAGGTGAACAGAACACACAGAGATCGCGCTCAGCTGAACAGAACACTCAGAGATCGCGCGCGCAGCTGAACAGAACACTCAGAGATCGCGCGCGGCTGAACAGAACACTCAGAGATCGCACGCAGGTGAACAGAACACTCAGAGATCGCGCGAGCCGTAGAACAGAACACCCAGAGATCGCGCGCGCAGCTGAACAGAACACTCAGAGATCGCACGCGCAGCTGAACAGAACACACAGATCGCGCGCAGCTGAACAGAACACTCAGAGATCGCGCGAGCCGTAGAACAGAACACCCAGAGATCGCCCGCAGCTGAAGAGAACACTCAGAGGTCGCGCGTAGCTGAACAGAACACTCAGAGATCTCACGCAGGTGAACAGAACACCCAGAGACCGCACGCGCAGCAGAACAGAACACTCAGAGATCGCGTGCGCAGCTGAACAGAACACTCAGAGATCGCACGCGGCTGAACAGAACACTCAGAGATCGCGCGTGGCTGAATAGAACACTCAGAGATTGCGCACGCGCAGCAGACCAGAACACTCAGAGATCGTCCGCAGCTGAATAGAACACTCAGAGATCGTCCGCAGCTGAATAGAACACTCAGAGATCGCGCGCAGCTGAACAGAACACTCAGAGATCGCACGCGCAGCAGAACAGAACACTCAGAGATCGCGCGCAACTGAACAGAACACTCAGAGATCGTCTGCAGCTGAATAGAACACTCAGAGATCGCGCGCAGCTGAACAGAACACTCAGAGATCGCGCGCAGCTGAACAGAACACTCAGAGATCGCGTGCAGCAGAACAGAACACTCAGAGATCGCGCCCCCGGCTGAACAGAACACTCAGAGATCGCGCGCAGCTGAACAGAACACACAGAGATCGCGCCCGCGGCTAAACAGAACACTCAGAGATCGCTCGCAGCTGAACAGAACACTCAGAGATCGCACGCAGCAGACCAGAACACTCAGAGATTTCTCGCGCAGCTGAACAAAACACTCAGAGATCGCGCCCGCGGCTGAACAGAACTCTCAGAGATCGCGCGCAGCTGAATAAAACACTCAGAGATCGCGCGCAGGTGAACAGAACACTCAGAGATTGCACGCGCAGCTGAACAGAACACTCAGAGATTGCGCGCAGCTGAACAGAACACTCAGAGATCGTCCGCAGCTGAATAGAACACTCAGAGATCGTCCGCAGCTGAATAGAACACTCAGAGATCGTCCGCAGCTGAATAGAACACTCAGAGATCGCGCGCAGCTGAACAGAACACTCAGAGATCGCACGCGCAGCAGAACAGAACACTCAGAGATCGCGCGCAACTGAACAGAACACTCAGAGATCGTCTGCAGCTGAATAGAACACTCAGAGATCGCGCGCAGCTGAACAGAACACTCAGAGATCGCGCGCAGCTGAACAGAACACTCAGAGATCGCGTGCAGCAGAACAGAACACTCAGAGATCGCGCCCCCGGCTGAACAGAACACTCAGAGATCGCGCGCAGCTGAACAGAACACACAGAGATCGCGCCCGCGGCTAAACAGAACACTCAGAGATCGCTCGCAGCTGAACAGAACACTCAGAGATCGCACGCAGCAGACCAGAACACTCAGAGATTTCTCGCGCAGCTGAACAAAACACTCAGAGATCGCGCCCGCGGCTGAACAGAACTCTCAGAGATCGCGCGCAGCTGAATAAAACACTCAGAGATCGCGCGCAGGTGAACAGAACACTCAGAGATCGCGCGCGCAGCTGAACAGAACACTCAGAGATTGCGCGCAGCTGAACAGAACACTCAGAGATCGCGCGCAGCTGAACAGAACACTCAGAGATCACGCGCAGGTGAACAGAACACTCAGAGATCGCACGCGCAGGTGAACAGAACTCTCAGAGATCGCACGCAGGTGAACAGAACACTCAGAGATCGCACGCAGGTGAACAGAACTCTCGGAGATTGCACGCAGGTGAACAGAACACTCAGAGATCGCACGCGCAGGTGAACAGAATACTCAGAGATCGCACGCAGGTGAACAGAACACTCAGAGATTGCGCGCGCAGCTGAACAGAACACTCAGAGATCGCACGCGCAGCAGAACAGAACACTCAGAGATCGCTCGCAGCTGAACAGAAAACTCAGAGATCGCTCGCAGCTGAACAGAACACTCAGAGATCGCGCGCGGCTGAACAGAACACTCAGAGATCGCGCGCGCAGCTGAACAGAACACTCAGAGATCGCGCCCGCGGCTGAACAGAACACTCAGAGATGGTTCGCAGCTGAACAGAACACTCAGAGATCGCTCGCAGCTGAACAGAACACTCAGAGATCGCTCGCAGCTGAACAGAACACTCAGAGATCGCTCGCAGCTGAACAGAACACTCAGACATCGCGCGCGCAGCTGAGCAGAACACTCAGACATCGCACGCGCAGCTGAACAGAACACTCAGAGATTGCTCGCAGCTGAACAGAACACTCAGAGATCGCTCGCAGCTGAACAGAAAACTCAGAGATCTCGTGCGCGGCTGAACAGAACACTCAGAGATCGCGCGCGCAGCTGAACAGAACACTCAGAGATCGCTCGCAGCTGAACAGAACACTCAGAGATCGCTCGCAGCTGAACAGAACACTCAGAGATCGCACGCGCAGCAGAACAGAACACTCAGAGATCGCGCGCGCAGCTGAACAGAACACTCAGAGATCGCGCGCGCAGCTGAACAGAACACTCAGAGATCGCTCGCAGCTGAACAGAACACTCAGAGATCGCTCGCAGCTGAACAGAACACTCAGATCGCACGCGCAGCAGAACAGAACACTCAGAGATCGCGCGCGCAGCTGAACAGAACACTCAGAGATCGCGCGCGCAGCTGAACAGAACACTCAGAGATCGATCGCAGCTGAACAGAACACTCAGAGATCGCGCGCGCAGCTGAACAGAACACTCAGAGATCGCTCGCAGCTGAACAGAAAACTCAGAGATCGATCGCAGCTGAACAGAACACTCAGAGATCGCGCGCGGCTGAACAGAACACTCAGAGATCGCGCGCAGCTGAACAGAACACTCAGAGATCGATCGCAGCTGAACAGAACACTCAGAGATCGCTCGCAGCTGAACAGAACACTCAGAGATCGCTCGCAGCTGAACAGAACACTCAGAGATCGCGCGCGCAGCAGAACAGAACACTCAGAGATCGCGCGCGCAGCTGAACAGAAAACTCAGAGATCGCTCGCAGCTGAACAGAACACTCAGACATCGCGCGTGCAGCTGAACAGAACACTCAGACATCGCGCGCGCAGCTGAACAGAACACTCAGACATCGCGCGCACGGCTGAACAGAACACTCAGACATCGCGCGCGCGGCAGAACAGAACACTCAGACATCGCGCACGCAGCTGAACAGATAACTCAGAGATCGCTTGCAGCTGAACAGAACACTCAGAAATCGCGCGCGCGGCTGAACAGATCACTCAGATATCGCGCGCGCAGCTGAACAGAACACTCAGACATCGCGCGCGCGGCTGAACAGAACACTCAGACATCGCGCGCGCGGCTGAACAGAACACTCAGAAATCGCGCGCGCGCCTGAACAGAACACTCAGACATCGCGCGCGCAGCTGAACAGAACACTCAGACATCGCGCGCGCAGCTGAACAGAACACTCAGACATCGCGCGCGCGGCTGAACAGAACACTCAGACATCGCGCGCGCGGCTGAACAGAACACTCAGACATCGCGCGCGCGGCTGAACAGAACACTCAGACATCGCGCGCGCGGCTGAACAGAACACTCAGAAATCGCGCGCGCGGCTGAACAGAACACTCAGATATCGCTCGCAGCTGAACAGAACACTCAGAGATCGCGCGCGCGGCTGAACAGAACACTCAGAAATCGCGCGCGCGGCTGAACAGAACACTCAGACATCGCGCGCGCAGCTGAACAGAACACTCAGAGATCGCGCGCAGCTGAACAGAACACTCAGACATGGCGCGTGCGGCTGAACAGAACACTCAGAAATCGCGCGCGCGGCTGAACAGAACACTCGGACATCGCGCGCGCAGCTGAACAGAACACTCAGAGATCGCGCGCAGCTGAACAGAACACTCAGACATCGCGCGCGCGGCTGAACAGAACACTCAGACATCGCGCGCGCGGCTGAACAGAACACTCAGACATCGCGCGCAGCTGAACAGAACACTCAGACATCGCGCGCGCAGCTGAACAGAGAACTCAGACATCGCACGCGCAGCTGAACAGAACACTCAGAGATTGCTCGCAGCTGAACAGAACACTCAGAGATCGCTCGCAGCTGAACAGAACACTCAGAGATCTCGCGCGCGGCTGAACAGAACACTCAGACATCGCGCGCGCAGCTGAACAGAACACTCAGACATCGCGCGCGCAGCTGAACAGAACACTCAGACATCGCGCGCGCGGCTGAACAGAACACTCAGACATCGCGCGCGCGGCTGAACAGAACACTCAGACATCGAGCGCGCGGCTGAACAGAACACTCAGAGATCGCACGCGCAGCAGAACAGAAAACTCAGACATCGCGCGCGCGGCTGAACAGAACACTCAGACATCGCGCGCGCGGCTGAACAGAACACTCAGACATCGCTCGCAGCTGAACAGAACACTCAGACAGCGCGCGCGGCTGAACAGAACACTCAGACATCGCGCGCGCGGCTGAACAGAACACTCAGACATCGCGCGCGCGGCTGAACAGAACACTCAGAGATCGCACGCGCAGCAGAACAGAAAACTCAGAGATCGCTCGCGCGGCTGAACAGAAAACTCAGAGATCGCTCGCAGCTGAACAGAACACTCAGAGATCGCTCGCAGCTGAACAGAACACTCAGAGATCGCTCGCGGCTGAACAGAACACTCAGACATCGCGCGCGCGGCTGAACAGAACACTCAGACATCGCGCGCGCGGCTGAACAGAACACTCAGAGATCGCTCGCAGCTGAACAGAAAACTCAGAGATCGGGCGTGCAGCTGAACAGAACACTCAGAGATCGCGCGCAGCTGAACAGAACACTCAGACATCGCGCGCGCAGCTGAACAGAACACTCAGACATCGCGCGCAGCTGAACAGAACACTCAGAGATCGCTCGCAGCTGAACAGAACACTCAGACATCGCGCGCGCAGCTGAACAGAACACTCAGACATCGCACGCGCAGCTGAACAGAACACTCAGAGATTGCTCGCAGCTGAACAGAACACTCAGAGATCGCTCGCAGCTGAACAGAAAACTCAGAGATCTCGTGCGCGGCTGAACAGAACACTCAGACATCGCGCGTGCAGCTGAACAGAACACTCAGACATCGCGCGCGCAGCTGAACAGAACACTCAGACATCGCGCGCGCAGCAGAACAGAACACTCAGAGATCGCGCACGCAGCTGAACAGATAACTCAGAGATCGCTTGCAGCTGAACAGAACACTCAGAAATCGCGCGCGCGGCTGAACAGATCACTCAGACATCGCGCGCGGCTGAACAGAACACTCAGACATCGCGCGCGCGGCTGAACAGAACACTCAGACATCGCGCGCGCGGCTGAACAGAACACTCAGACATCGCGCGCGCGGCTGAACAGAACACTCAGAAATCGCGCGCGCGGCTGAACAGAACACTCAGATATCGCTCGCAGCTGAACAGAACACTCAGAGATCGCGCGCGCGGCTGAACAGAACACTCAGAAATCGCGCGCGCGGCTGAACAGAACACTCAGACATCGCGCGCGCAGCTGAACAGAACACTCAGAGATCGCGCGCAGCTGAACAGAACACTCAGACATGGCGCGTGCGGCTGAACAGAACACTCAGAAATCGCGCGCGCGGCTGAACAGAACACTCGGACATCGCGCGCGCAGCTGAACAGAACACTCAGAGATCGCGCGCAGCTGAACAGAACACTCAGACATCGCGCGCGCGGCTGAACAGAACACTCAGACATCGCGCGCGCGGCTGAACAGAACACTCAGACATCGCGCGCGCAGCAGAACAGAACACTCAGAGATCGCGCGCGCAGCTGAACAGAGAACTCAGAGATCGCTCGCAGCTGAACAGAACACTCAGACATCGCGCGCGCAGCTGAACAGAACACTCAGACATCGCACGCGCAGCTGAACAGAACACTCAGAGATTGCTCGCAGCTGAACAGAACACTCAGAGATCGCTCGCAGCTGAACAGAACACTCAGAGATCTCGCGCGCGGCTGAACAGAACACTCAGACATCCCGCGCGCAGCTGAACAGAACACTCAGACATCGCGCGCGCAGCTGAACAGAACACTCAGACATCGCGCGCGCAGCTGAACAGAACACTCAGACATCGCGCGCGCGGCTGAACAGAACACTCAGACATCGCGCGCGCGGCTGAACAGAACACTCAGACATCGCGCGCGCGGCTGAACAGAACACTCAGAGATCGCACGCGCAGCAGAACAGAAAACTCAGAGATCGTTCGCGCGGCTGAACAGAACACTCAGAGATCGCGCGCGCGGCTGAACAGAACACTCAGACATCGCGCGCGCGGCTGAACAGAACACTCAGAGATCGCGCGCAGCTGAACAGAACACTCAGACATCGCGCGCGCGGCTGAACAGAACACTCAGACATCGCGCGCGCGGCTGAACAGAACACTCAGACATCGCGCGCGCGGCTGAACAGAACACTCAGAGATTGCTCGCAGCTGAACAGAACACTCAGACATCGCGCGCGCAGCTGAACAGAACACTCAGAGATCGCGCGCAGCTGAACAGAACACTCAGACATCGCGCGCGCAGCTGAACAGAACACTCAGACATCGCGCGCAGCTGAACAGAACACTCAGAGATCGCTCGCAGCTGAACAGAACACTCAGACATCGCGCGCGCAGCTGAACAGAACACTCAGACATCGCACGCGCAGCTGAACAGAACACTCAGAGATTGCTCGCAGCTGAACAGAACACTCAGAGATCGCTCGCAGCTGAACAGAAAACTCAGAGATCTCGTGCGCGGCTGAACAGAACACTCAGACATCGCGCGTGCAGCTGAACAGAACACTCAGACATCGCGCGCGCAGCTGAACAGAACACTCAGACATCGCGCGCGCAGCAGAACAGAACACTCAGAGATCGCGCACGCAGCTGAACAGATAACTCAGAGATCGCTTGCAGCTGAACAGAACACTCAGAAATCGCGCGCGCGGCTGAACAGATCACTCAGACATCGCGCGCGGCTGAACAGAACACTCAGACATCGCGCGCGCGGCTGAACAGAACACTCAGACATCGCGCGCGCGGCTGAACAGAACACTCAGACATCGCGCGCGCGGCTGAACAGAACACTCAGAAATCGCGCGCGCGGCTGAACAGAACACTCAGATATCGCTCGCAGCTGAACAGAACACTCAGAGATCGCGCGCGCGGCTGAACAGAACACTCAGAAATCGCGCGCGCGGCTGAACAGAACACTCAGACATCGCGCGCGCAGCTGAACAGAACACTCAGAGATCGCGCGCAGCTGAACAGAACACTCAGACATGGCGCGTGCGGCTGAACAGAACACTCAGAAATCGCGCGCGCGGCTGAACAGAACACTCGGACATCGCGCGCGCAGCTGAACAGAACACTCAGAGATCGCGCGCAGCTGAACAGAACACTCAGACATCGCGCGCGCGGCTGAACAGAACACTCAGACATCGCGCGCGCGGCTGAACAGAACACTCAGACATCGCGCGCGCAGCAGAACAGAACACTCAGAGATCGCGCGCGCAGCTGAACAGAGAACTCAGAGATCGCTCGCAGCTGAACAGAACACTCAGACATCGCGCGCGCAGCTGAACAGAACACTCAGACATCGCACGCGCAGCTGAACAGAACACTCAGAGATTGCTCGCAGCTGAACAGAACACTCAGAGATCGCTCGCAGCTGAACAGAACACTCAGAGATCTCGCGCGCGGCTGAACAGAACACTCAGACATCCCGCGCGCAGCTGAACAGAACACTCAGACATCGCGCGCGCAGCTGAACAGAACACTCAGACATCGCGCGCGCAGCTGAACAGAACACTCAGACATCGCGCGCGCGGCTGAACAGAACACTCAGACATCGCGCGCGCGGCTGAACAGAACACTCAGACATCGCGCGCGCGGCTGAACAGAACACTCAGAGATCGCACGCGCAGCAGAACAGAAAACTCAGAGATCGTTCGCGCGGCTGAACAGAACACTCAGAGATCGCGCGCGCGGCTGAACAGAACACTCAGACATCGCGCGCGCGGCTGAACAGAACACTCAGAGATCGCGCGCAGCTGAACAGAACACTCAGACATCGCGCGCGCGGCTGAACAGAACACTCAGACATCGCGCGCGCGGCTGAACAGAACACTCAGACATCGCGCGCGCGGCTGAACAGAACACTCAGAGATTGCTCGCAGCTGAACAGAACACTCAGACATCGCGCGCGCAGCTGAACAGAACACTCAGAGATCGCGCGCAGCTGAACAGAACACTCAGACATCGCGCGCGCAGCTGAACAGAACACTCAGACATCGCGCGCGCAACAGAACAGAACACTCAGAGATCGCGCGCGCAGCTGAACAGAGAACTCAGAGATCGCTCGCAGCTGAACAGAACACTCAGACATCGCGCGCGCAGCTGAACAGAACACTCAGACATCGCACGCGCAGCTGAACAGAACACTCAGAGATTGCTCGCAGCTGAACAGAACACTCAGAGATCGCTCGCAGCTGAACAGAACACTCAGAGATCTCGCGCGCGGCTGAACAGAACACTCAGACATCGCGCGCGCAGCTGAACAGAACACTCAGACATCGCGCGCGCAGCTGAACAGAACACTCAGAGATTGCTCGCAGCTGAACAGAACACTCAGACATCGCGTGCGCGGCTGAACAGAACACTCAGAGATCGCGCGCGCGGCTGAACAGAACACTCAGAGATCGCTCGCAGCTGAACAGAACACTCAGACATCGCTCGCAGCTGAACAGAACACTCAGAGATCGCGCGCGCGGCTGAACAGAACACTCAGAAATCGCGCGCGCGGCTGAACAGAACACTCAGACATCGCGCGCGCAGCTGAACAGAACACTCAGAGATCGCGCGCAGCTGAACAGAACACTCAGACATCGCGCGCGCGGCTGAACAGAACACTCAGACATCGCGCGCGCGGCTGAACAGAACACTCAGACATCGCGCGCGCGGCTGAACAGAACAATCAGACATCGCGCGCGCGGCTGAACAGAACACTCAGAGATTGCTCGCAGCTGAACAGAACACTCAGACATCGCGCGCGCAGCTGAACAGAACACTCAGAGATCGCGCGCAGCTGAACAGAACACTCAGACATCGCGCGCGCAGCTGAACAGAACACTCAGACATCGCGCGCGCGGCTGAACAGAACACTCAGACATCGCGCGCGCAGCAGAACAGAACACTCAGAGATCGCGCGCGCAGCTGAACAGAGAACTCAGAGATCGCTCGCAGCTGAACAGAACACTCAGACATCGCACGCGCAGCTGAACAGAACACTCAGAGATTGCTCGCAGCTGAACAGAACACTCAGAGATCGCTCGCAGCTGAACAGAACACTCAGAGATCGCTCGCAGCTGAACAGAACACTCAGAGATCGCGCGCGGCTGAACAGAACACTCAGAGATCTCGCGCGCGGCTGAACAGAACACTCAGACATCGCGCGCGCAGCTGAACAGAACACTCAGACATCGCGCGCGCAGCTGAACAGAACACTCAGAGATTGCTCGCAGCTGAACAGAACACTCAGACATCGCGTGCGCGGCTGAACAGAACACTCAGAGATCGCTCGCAGCTGAACAGAACACTCAGACATCGCGCGCGCGGCTGAACAGAACACTCAGAGATCGCGCGCGCGGCTGAACAGAACACTCAGAGATCGCTCGCAGCTGAACAGAACACTCAGACATCGCGCGCGCGGCTGAACAGAACACTCAGAAATCGCGCGCGCGGCTGAACAGAACACTCAGACATCGCGCGCGCAGCTGAACAGAACACTCAGAGATCGCGCGCAGCTGAACAGAACACTCAGACATGGCGCGTGCGGCTGAACAGAACACTCAGAAATCGCGCGCGCGGCTGAACAGAACACTCAGACATCGCGCGCGCAGCTGAACAGAACACTCAGACATCGCGCGCGCGGCTGAACAGAACACTCAGACATCGCGCGCGCGGCTGAACAGAACACTCAGAGATTGCTCGCAGCTGAACAGAACACTCAGAGATCGCTCGCGGCTGAACAGAAAACTCAGAGATCTCGCGCGCGGCTGAACAGAACACTCAGACATCGCGCGCGCGGCTGAACAGAACACTCAGACATCGCGCGCGCAGCAGAACAGAACACTCAGAGATCGCGCGCGCAGCTGAACAGAGAACTCAGAGATCGCTCGCAGCTGAACAGAACACTCAGACATCGCGCGCGCAGCTGAACATAACACTCAGACATCGCACGCGCAGCTGAACAGAACACTCAGAGATTGCTCGCAGCTGAACAGAACACTCAGAGATCTCGCGCGCGGCTGAACAGAACACTCAGACATCGCGCGCGCAGCTGAACAGAACACTCAGAGATTGCTCGCAGCTGAACAGAACACTCAGACATCGCGCGCGCGGCTGAACAGAACACTCAGAGATCGCGCGCGCGGCTGAACAGAACACTCAGAGATCGCGCGCGCGGCTGAACAGAACACTCAGAGATCGCTCGCAGCTGAACAGAACACTCAGACATCGCTCGCAGCTGAACAGAACACTCAGAGATCGCGCGCGCGGCTGAACAGAACACTCAGAAATCGCGCGCGCGGCTGAACAGAACACTCAGATATCGCGCGCGCAGCTGAACAGAACACTCAGAGATCGCGCGCAGCTGAACAGAACACTCAGACATGGCGCGTGCGGCTGAACAGAACACTCAGAAATCGCGCGCGCGGCTGAACAGAACACTCAGACATCGCGCGCGCAGCTGAACAGAACACTCAGAGATCGCGCGCAGCTGAACAGAACACTCAGACATCGCGCGCGCGGCTGAACAGAACACTCAGACATCGCGCGCGCGGCTGAACAGAACACTCAGAGATTGCTCGCAGCTGAACAGAACACTCAGAGATCGCTCGCGGCTGAACAGAAAACTCAGAGATCTCGCGCGCGGCTGAACAGAACACTCAGACATCGCGCGCGCGGCTGAACAGAACACTCAGACATCGCGCGCGCAGCAGAACAGAACACTCAGAGATCGCGCGCGCAGCTGAACAGAGAACTCAGAGATCGCTCGCAGCTGAACAGAACACTCAGAGATCGCTCGCAGCTGAACAGAACACTCAGACATCGCGCGCACGGCTGAACAGAACACTCAGAGATCGCTCGCAGCTGAACAGAACACTCAGACATCGCGCGCGCGGCTGAACAGAACACTCAGACATCGCGCGCGGCTGAACAGAACACTCAGAGATCGCGCGCGCAGCAGAACAGAAAACTCAGAGATCGCTCGCGCGGCTGAACAGAACACTCAGAGATCGCGCGCGCGGCTGAACAGAACACTCAGACATCGCGCGCACGGCTGAACAGAACACTCAGACATCGCGCGCGCGGCTGAACAGAACACTTAGAGATCGCTCGCAGCTGAACAGAACACTCAGAGATCGCTCGCGGCTGAACAGAACACTCAGAGATCGTGCGCGCGGCTGAAAAGAACACTCAGAGATCGCTCGCAGCTGAACAGAACACTCAGAGATCGCTCGCGGCTGAACAGAACACTCAGACATCGCGCGCGCGGCTGAACAGAACACTCAAAGATCGCTCGCAGCTGAACAGAACACTCAGAGATCGCGCGCAGCTGAACAGAACACCCAGCGATCGCGCACGCAGGTGAACAGAACACTCAGAGATCGCACGCAGGTGAACAGAACACCCAGAGATCGCGCACGCAGGTGAACAGAACACACAGAGATCGCGCACGCAGGTGAACAGAACACTCAGAGATTGCTCGCAGCTGAACAGAACACCCAGAGATCGCGCGCAGCTCAACAGAACACTCAGAGATCGCGCGCAGCTGAACAGAACACTCAGACATCGCGCGCGCGGCTGAACAGAACACTCAGACATCGCGCGCGCGGCTGAACAGAACACTCAGACATCGCGCGCGCAGCAGAACAGAACACTCAGACATCGCGCGCGCGGCTGAACAGAATACTCAGAGATTGCTCGCAGCTGAACAGAACACTCAGAGATCGCTCGCAGCTGAACAGAAAACTCAGAGATCTCGCGCGCGGCTGAACAGAACACTCAGACATCGCGCGCGCGGCTGAACAGAACACTCAGACATCGCGCGCGCAGCTGAACAGAACACTCAGACATCGCACGCGCAGCTGAACAGAACACTCAGAGATTGCTCGCAGCTGAACAGAACACTCAGAGATCGCTCGCAGCTGAACAGAACACTCAGAGATCTCGCGCGCGGCTGAACAGAACACTCAGACATCGCGCGCGCAGCTGAACAGAACACTCAGACATCGCGCGCGCAGCTGAACAGAACACTCACACATCGCGCGCGCGGCTGAACAGAACACTCAGACATCGCGCGCGCGGCTGAACAGAACACTCAGACATCGCGCGCGCGGCTGAACAGAACACTCAGAGATCGCACGCGCGGCAGAACAGAAAACTCAGAGATCGCTCGCGCGGCTGAAAAGAACACTCAGAGATCGCGCGCGCGGCTGAACAGAACACTCAGAGATCGCGCGCGCGGCTGAACAGAACACTCAGACATCGCGCGCGCAGCAGAACAGAACACTCAGAGATCGCGCGCGCAGCTGAACAGAGAACTCAGAGATCGCTCGCAGCTGAACAGAACACTCAGACATCGCGCGCGCAGCTGAACAGAACACTCAGACATCGCACGCGCAGCTGAACAGAACACTCAGAGATTGCTCGCAGCTGAACAGAACACTCAGAGATCTCGCGCGCGGCTGAACAGAACACTCAGACATCGCGCGTGCAGCTGAACAGAACACTCAGAGATTGCTCGCAGCTGAACAGAACACTCAGACATCGCGCGCGCGGCTGAACAGAACACTCAGACATCGCGCGCGCGGCTGAACAGAACACTCAGAGATCGCGCGCAGCTGAACAGAACACTCAGACATCGCGCGCGCGGCTGAACAGAACACTCAGAGATCGCGCGCAGCTGAACAGAACACTCAGACATCGCGCGCGCGGCTGAACAGAACACTCAGACATCGCGCTCGCGGCTGAACAGAACACTCAGAGATCGCGCGCGCGGCTGAACAGAACACTCAGAGATCGCTCGCAGCTGAACAGAACACTCAGACATCGCGCGCACGGCTGAACAGAACACTCAGAGATCGCTCGCAGCTGAACAGAACACTCAGACATCTCGCGCGCGGCTGAACAGAACACTCAGACATCGCGCGCGCGGCTGAACAGAACACTCAGACATCGCGCGCGGCTGAACAGAACACTCAGACATCGCGCGCGGCTGAACAGAACACTCAGAGATCGCATGCGCAGCAGAACAGAAAACTCAGAGATCGCTCGCGCGGCTGAACAGAACACTCAGAGATCGCGCGCGCGGCTGAACAGAACACTCAGACATCGCGCGCACGGCTGAACAGAACACTCAGAGATCGCGCGCGCGGCTGAACAGAACACTCAGACATCGCGCGCACGGCTGAACAGAACACTCAGACATCGCGCGCGCGGCTGAACAGAACACTTAGAGATCGCGCGCGCGGCTGAACAGAACACTCAGACATCGCGCGCGCGGCTGAACAGAACACTCAGACATCGCGCGCGCAGCAGAACAGAACACTCAGAGATCGCGCGCGCAGCTGAACAGAGAACTCAGAGATCGCTCGCAGCTGAACAGAACACTCAGACATCGCGCGCGCAGCTGAACAGAACACTCAGACATCGCACGCGCAGCTGAACAGAACACTCAGAGATTGCTCGCAGCTGAACAGAACACTCAGAGATCGCTCGCAGCTGAACAGAACACTCAGAGATCTCGCGCGCGGCTGAACAGAACACTCAGACATCCCGCGCGCAGCTGAACAGAACACTCAGACATCGCGCGCGCGGCTGAACAGAACACTCAGACATCGCGCGCGCGGCTGAACAGAACACTCAGAGATCGCGCGCAGCTGAACAGAACACTCAGACATCGCGCGCGCGGCTGAACAGAACACTCAGAGATCGCGCGCAGCTGAACAGAACACTCAGAGATCGCGCGCGCGGCTGAACAGAACACTCAGAGATCGCTCGCAGCTGAACAGAACACTCAGACATCGCGCGCACGGCTGAACAGAACACTCAGAGATCGCTCGCAGCTGAACAGAACACTCAGACATCTCGCGCGCGGCTGAACAGAACACTCAGACATCGCGCGCGCGGCTGAACAGAACACTCAGACATCGCGCGCGGCTGAACAGAACACTCAGACATCGCGCGCGGCTGAACAGAACACTCAGAGATCGCATGCGCAGCAGAACAGAAAACTCAGAGATCGCTCGCGCGGCTGAACAGAACACTCAGAGATCGCGCGCGCGGCTGAACAGAACACTCAGACATCGCGCGCACGGCTGAACAGAACACTCAGAGATCGCGCGCGCGGCTGAACAGAACACTCAGACATCGCGCGCACGGCTGAACAGAACACTCAGACATCGCGCGCGCGGCTGAACAGAACACTTAGAGATCGCTCGCAGCTGAACAGAACACTCAGAGATCGCTCGCGGCTGAACAGAACACTCAGAGATCGTGCGCGCGGCTGAAAAGAACACTCAGAGATCGCTCGCAGCTGAACAGAACACTCAGAGATCGCTCGTGGCTGAACAGAACACTCAGACATCGCGCGCGCGGCTGAACAGAACACTCAAAGATCGCTCGCAGCTGAACAGAACACTCAGAGATCGCGCGCGCAGCTGAACAGAACACTCAGACATCGCGGGAGCCGCTGAATAGAACACTCAGAGATCACACGCAGCTGAACAGAACACTCAGAGATCGATCGCAGCTGAACAGAACACCCAGCGATCGCGCACGCAGGTGAACAGAACACTCAGAGATCGCACGCAGGTGAACAGAACACCCAGAGATCGCTCGCAGCTGAACAGAAAACTCAGAGATCTCGTGCGCGGCTGAACAGAACACTCAGACATCGCGCGTGCAGCTGAACAGAACACTCAGACATCGCGCGCGCAGCTGAACAGAACACTCAGACATCGCGCGCGCAGCAGAACAGAACACTCAGAGATCGCGCACGCAGCTGAACAGATAACTCAGAGATCGCTTGCAGCTGAACAGAACACTCAGAAATCGCGCGCGCGGCTGAACAGATCACTCAGACATCGCGCGCGGCTGAACAGAACACTCAGACATCGCGCGCGCGGCTGAACAGAACACTCAGACATCGCGCGCGCGGCTGAACAGAACACTCAGACATCGCGCGCGCGGCTGAACAGAACACTCAGAAATCGCGCGCGCGGCTGAACAGAACACTCAGATATCGCTCGCAGCTGAACAGAACACTCAGAGATCGCGCGCGCGGCTGAACAGAACACTCAGAAATCGCGCGCGCGGCTGAACAGAACACTCAGACATCGCGCGCGCAGCTGAACAGAACACTCAGAGATCGCGCGCAGCTGAACAGAACACTCAGACATGGCGCGTGCGGCTGAACAGAACACTCAGAAATCGCGCGCGCGGCTGAACAGAACACTCAGACATCGCGCGCGCAGCTGAACAGAACACTCAGAGATCGCGCGCAGCTGAACAGAACACTCAGACATCGCGCGCGCGGCTGAACAGAACACTCAGACATCGCGCGCGCGGCTGAACAGAACACTCAGACATCGCGCGCGCAGCAGAACAGAACACTCAGAGATCGCGCGCGCAGCTGAACAGAGAACTCAGAGATCGCTCGCAGCTGAACAGAACACTCAGACATCGCGCGCGCAGCTGAACAGAACACTCAGACATCGCACGCGCAGCTGAACAGAACACTCAGAGATTGCTCGCAGCTGAACAGAACACTCAGAGATCTCGCGCGCGGCTGAACAGAACACTCAGACATCCCGCGCGCAGCTGAACAGAACACTCAGACATCGCGCGCGCAGCTGAACAGAACACTCAGACATCGCGCGCGCAGCTGAACAGAACACTCAGACATCGCGCGCGCGGCTGAACAGAACACTCAGACATCGCGCGCGCGGCTGAACAGAACACTCAGACATCGCGCGCGCGGCTGAACAGAACACTCAGAGATCGCACGCGCAGCAGAACAGAAAACTCAGAGATCGTTCGCGCGGCTGAACAGAACACTCAGAGATCGCGCGCGCGGCTGAACAGAACACTCAGACATCGCGCGCGCGGCTGAACAGAACACTCAGAGATCGCGCGCAGCTGAACAGAACACTCAGACATCGCGCGCGCGGCTGAACAGAACACTCAGACATCGCGCGCGCGGCTGAACAGAACACTCAGACATCGCGCGCGCGGCTGAACAGAACACTCAGAGATTGCTCGCAGCTGAACAGAACACTCAGACATCGCGCGCGCAGCTGAACAGAACACTCAGAGATCGCGCGCAGCTGAACAGAACACTCAGACATCGCGCGCGCAGCTGAACAGAACACTCAGACATCGCGCGCGCAGCAGAACAGAACACTCAGAGATCGCGCGCGCAGCTGAACAGAGAACTCAGAGATCGCTCGCAGCTGAACAGAACACTCAGACATCGCGCGCGCAGCTGAACAGAACACTCAGACATCGCACGCGCAGCTGAACAGAACACTCAGAGATTGCTCGCAGCTGAACAGAACACTCAGAGATCGCTCGCAGCTGAACAGAACACTCAGAGATCTCGCGCGCGGCTGAACAGAACACTCAGACATCGCGCGCGCAGCTGAACAGAACACTCAGACATCGCGCGCGCAGCTGAACAGAACACTCAGAGATTGCTCGCAGCTGAACAGAACACTCAGACATCGCGTGCGCGGCTGAACAGAACACTCAGAGATCGCGCGCGCGGCTGAACAGAACACTCAGAGATCGCTCGCAGCTGAACAGAACACTCAGACATCGCTCGCAGCTGAACAGAACACTCAGAGATCGCGCGCGCGGCTGAACAGAACACTCAGAAATCGCGCGCGCGGCTGAACAGAACACTCAGACATCGCGCGCGCAGCTGAACAGAACACTCAGAGATCGCGCGCGGCTGAACAGAACACTCAGACATCGCGCGCGCGGCTGAACAGAACACTCAGACATCGCGCGCGCGGCTGAACAGAACAATCAGACATCGCGCGCGCGGCTGAACAGAACACTCAGAGATTGCTCGCAGCTGAACAGAACACTCAGACATCGCGCGCGCAGCTGAACAGAACACTCAGAGATCGCGCGCAGCTGAACAGAACACTCAGACATCGCGCGCGCAGCTGAACAGAACACTCAGACATCGCGCGCGCGGCTGAACAGAACACTCAGACATCGCGCGCGCAGCAGAACAGAACACTCAGAGATCGCGCGCGCAGCTGAACAGAGAACTCAGAGATCGCTCGCAGCTGAACAGAACACTCAGACATCGCGCGCGCAGCTGAACAGAACACTCAGACATCGCACGCGCAGCTGAACAGAACACTCAGAGATTGCTCGCAGCTGAACAGAACACTCAGAGATCGCTCGCAGCTGAACAGAACACTCAGAGATCGCTCGCAGCTGAACAGAACACTCAGAGATCGCGCGCGGCTGAACAGAACACTCAGAGATCTCGCGCGCGGCTGAACAGAACACTCAGACATCGCGCGCGCAGCTGAACAGAACACTCAGACATCGCGCGCGCAGCTGAACAGAACACTCAGAGATTGCTCGCAGCTGAACAGAACACTCAGACATCGCGTGCGCGGCTGAACAGAACACTCAGAGATCGCTCGCAGCTGAACAGAACACTCAGACATCGCGCGCGCGGCTGAACAGAACACTCAGAGATCGCGCGCGCGGCTGAACAGAACACTCAGAGATCGCTCGCAGCTGAACAGAACACTCAGACATCGCTCGCAGCTGAACAGAACACTCAGAGATCGCGCGCGCGGCTGAACAGAACACTCAGAAATCGCGCGCGCGGCTGAACAGAACACTCAGACATCGCGCGCGCAGCTGAACAGAACACTCAGAGATCGCGCGCAGCTGAACAGAACACTCAGACATGGCGCGTGCGGCTGAACAGAACACTCAGAAATCGCGCGCGCGGCTGAACAGAACACTCAGACATCGCGCGCGCAGCTGAACAGAACACTCAGACATCGCGCGCGCGGCTGAACAGAACACTCAGACATCGCGCGCGCGGCTGAACAGAACACTCAGAGATTGCTCGCAGCTGAACAGAACACTCAGAGATCGCTCGCGGCTGAACAGAAAACTCAGAGATCTCGCGCGCGGCTGAACAGAACACTCAGACATCGCGCGCGCGGCTGAACAGAACACTCAGACATCGCGCGCGCAGCAGAACAGAACACTCAGAGATCGCGCGCGCAGCTGAACAGAGAACTCAGAGATCGCTCGCAGCTGAACAGAACACTCAGACATCGCGCGCGCAGCTGAACATAACACTCAGACATCGCACGCGCAGCTGAACAGAACACTCAGAGATTGCTCGCAGCTGAACAGAACACTCAGAGATCTCGCGCGCGGCTGAACAGAACACTCAGACATCGCGCGCGCAGCTGAACAGAACACTCAGAGATTGCTCGCAGCTGAACAGAACACTCAGACATCGCGCGCGCGGCTGAACAGAACACTCAGAGATCGCGCGCGCGGCTGAACAGAACACTCAGAGATCGCGCGCGCGGCTGAACAGAACACTCAGAGATCGCTCGCAGCTGAACAGAACACTCAGACATCGCTCGCAGCTGAACAGAACACTCAGAGATCGCGCGCGCGGCTGAACAGAACACTCAGAAATCGCGCGCGCGGCTGAACAGAACACTCAGATATCGCGCGCGCAGCTGAACAGAACACTCAGAGATCGCGCGCAGCTGAACAGAACACTCAGACATGGCGCGTGCGGCTGAACAGAACACTCAGAAATCGCGCGCGCGGCTGAACAGAACACTCAGACATCGCGCGCGCAGCTGAACAGAACACTCAGAGATCGCGCGCAGCTGAACAGAACACTCAGACATCGCGCGCGCGGCTGAACAGAACACTCAGACATCGCGCGCGCGGCTGAACAGAACACTCAGAGATTGCTCGCAGCTGAACAGAACACTCAGAGATCGCTCGCGGCTGAACAGAAAACTCAGAGATCTCGCGCGCGGCTGAACAGAACACTCAGACATCGCGCGCGCGGCTGAACAGAACACTCAGACATCGCGCGCGCAGCAGAACAGAACACTCAGAGATCGCGCGCGCAGCTGAACAGAGAACTCAGAGATCGCTCGCAGCTGAACAGAACACTCAGAGATCGCTCGCAGCTGAACAGAACACTCAGACATCGCGCGCACGGCTGAACAGAACACTCAGAGATCGCTCGCAGCTGAACAGAACACTCAGACATCTCGCGCGCGGCTGAAAAGAAAACTCAGACATCGCGCGCGCGGCTGAACAGAACACTCAGACATCGCGCGCGGCTGAACAGAACACTCAGAGATCGCTCGCGCGGCTGAACAGAACACTCAGAGATCGCGCGCGCGGCTGAACAGAACACTCAGACATCGCGCGCACGGCTGAACAGAACACTCAGACATCGCGCGCGCGGCTGAACAGAACACTTAGAGATCGCTCGCAGCTGAACAGAACACTCAGAGATCGCTCGCGGCTGAACAGAACACTCAGAGATCGTGCGCGCGGCTGAAAAGAACACTCAGAGATCGCTCGCAGCTGAACAGAACACTCAGAGATCGCTCGCGGCTGAACAGAACACTCAGACATCGCGCGCGCGGCTGAACAGAACACTCAAAGATCGCTCGCAGCTGAACAGAACACTCAGAGATCGCGCGCAGCTGAACAGAACACCCAGCGATCGCGCACGCAGGTGAACAGAACACTCAGAGATCGCACGCAGGTGAACAGAACACCCAGAGATCGCGCACGCAGGTGAACAGAACACACAGAGATCGCGCACGCAGGTGAACAGAACACTCAGAGATCGCTCGCAGCTGAACAGAACACCCAGAGATCGCGCGCAGCTCAACAGAACACTCAGAGATCGCGCGCAGCTGAACAGAACACTCAGACATCGCGCGCGCGGCTGAACAGAACACTCAGACATCGCGCGCGCGGCTGAACAGAACACTCAGACATCGCGCGCGCAGCAGAACAGAACACTCAGACATCGCGCGCGCGGCTGAACAGAATACTCAGAGATTGCTCGCAGCTGAACAGAACACTCAGAGATCGCTCGCAGCTGAACAGAAAACTCAGAGATCTCGCGCGCGGCTGAACAGAACACTCAGACATCGCGCGCGCGGCTGAACAGAACACTCAGACATCGCGCGCGCAGCTGAACAGAACACTCAGACATCGCACGCGCAGCTGAACAGAACACTCAGAGATTGCTCGCAGCTGAACAGAACACTCAGAGATCGCTCGCAGCTGAACAGAACACTCAGAGATCTCGCGCGCGGCTGAACAGAACACTCAGACATCGCGCGCGCAGCTGAACAGAACACTCAGACATCGCGCGCGCAGCTGAACAGAACACTCACACATCGCGCGCGCGGCTGAACAGAACACTCAGACATCGCGCGCGCGGCTGAACAGAACACTCAGACATCGCGCGCGCGGCTGAACAGAACACTCAGAGATCGCACGCGCGGCAGAACAGAAAACTCAGAGATCGCTCGCGCGGCTGAAAAGAACACTCAGAGATCGCGCGCGCGGCTGAACAGAACACTCAGAGATCGCGCGCGCGGCTGAACAGAACACTCAGACATCGCGCGCGCGGCTGAACAGAACACTCAGACATCGCGCGCGCAGCAGAACAGAACACTCAGAGATCGCGCGCGCAGCTGAACAGAGAACTCAGAGATCGCTCGCAGCTGAACAGAACACTCAGACATCGCGCGCGCAGCTGAACAGAACACTCAGACATCGCACGCGCAGCTGAACAGAACACTCAGAGATTGCTCGCAGCTGAACAGAACACTCAGAGATCTCGCGCGCGGCTGAACAGAACACTCAGACATCGCGCGCGCAGCTGAACAGAACACTCAGAGATTGCTCGCAGCTGAACAGAACACTCAGACATCGCGCGCGCGGCTGAACAGAACACTCAGACATCGCGCGCGCGGCTGAACAGAACACTCAGAGATCGCGCGCAGCTGAACAGAACACTCAGACATCGCGCGCGCGGCTGAACAGAACACTCAGAGATCGCGCGCAGCTGAACAGAACACTCAGACATCGCGCGCGCGGCTGAACAGAACACTCAGACATCGCGCGCGCGGCTGAACAGAACACTCAGAGATCGCGCGCGCGGCTGAACAGAACACTCAGAGATCGCTCGCAGCTGAACAGAACACTCAGACATCGCGCGCACGGCTGAACAGAACACTCAGAGATCGCTCGCAGCTGAACAGAACACTCAGACATCTCGCGCGCGGCTGAACAGAACACTCAGACATCGCGCGCGGCTGAACAGAACACTCAGACATCGCGCGCGGCTGAACAGAACACTCAGAGATCGCATGCGCAGCAGAACAGAAAACTCAGAGATCGCTCGCGCGGCTGAACAGAACACTCAGAGATCGCGCGCGCGGCTGAACAGAACACTCAGACATCGCGCGCACGGCTGAACAGAACACTCAGACATCGCGCGCGCGGCTGAACAGAACACTTAGAGATCGCTCGCAGCTGAACAGAACACTCAGAGATCGCTCGCGGCTGAACAGAACACTCAGAGATCGTGCGCGCGGCTGAAAAGAACACTCAGAGATCGCTCGCAGCTGAACAGAACACTCAGAGATCGCTCGTGGCTGAACAGAACACTCAGACATCGCGCGCGCGGCTGAACAGAACACTCAAAGATCGCTCGCAGCTGAACAGAACACTCAGAGATCGCGCGCGCAGCTGAACAGAACACTCAGACATCGCGGGAGCCGCTGAATAGAACACTCAGAGATCACACGCAGCTGAACAGAACACTCAGAGATCGATCGCAGCTGAACAGAACACCCAGCGATCGCGCACGCAGGTGAACAGAACACTCAGAGATCGCACGCAGGTGAACAGAACACCCAGAGATCGCGCACGCAGGTGAACAGAACACACAGAGATCGCGCACGCAGGTGAACGGAACACCCAGAGATCGCGCACGCAGGTGAACAGAACACCCAGAGATCGCGCGCAGCTCAACAGAACACTCAGAGATCGCGCGCAGCTGAACAGAACACTCAGACATCGCGCGCGCGGCTGAACAGAACACTCAGACATCGCGCGCGCGGCTGAACAGAACACTCAGACATCGCGCGCGCAGCAGAACAGAACACTCAGACATCGCGCGCGCGGCTGAACAGAATACTCAGAGATTGCTCGCAGCTGAACAGAACACTCAGAGATCGCTCGCAGCTGAACAGAAAACTCAGAGATCTCGCGCGCGGCTGAACAGAACACTCAGACATCGCGCGCGCGGCTGAACAGAACACTCAGACATCGCGCGCGCAGCTGAACAGAACACTCAGACATCGCACGCGCAGCTGAACAGAACACTCAGAGATTGCTCGCAGCTGAACAGAACACTCAGAGATCGCTCGCAGCTGAACAGAACACTCAGAGATCGCGCGCGCGGCTGAACAGAACACTCAGACATCGCGCGCGCGGCTGAACAGAACACTCAGACATCGCGCGCGCAGCAGAACAGAACACTCAGAGATCGCGCGCGCAGCTGAACAGAGAACTCAGAGATCGCTCGCAGCTGAACAGAACACTCAGACATCGCGCGCGCAGCTGAACAGAACACTCAGAGATTGCTCGCAGCTGAACAGAACACTCAGAGATCTCGCGCGCGGCTGAACAGAACACTCAGACATCGCGCGCGCAGCTGAACAGAACACTCAGAGATTGCTCGCAGCTGAACAGAACACTCAGACATCGCGCGCGCGGCTGAACAGAACACTCAGAGATCGCGCGCAGCTGAACAGAACACTCAGACATCGCGCGCGCGGCTGAACAGAACACTCAGAGATCGCGCGCAGCTGAACAGAACACTCAGACATCGCGCGCGCGGCTGAACAGAACACTCAGACATCGCGCGCGCGGCTGAACAGAACACTCAGAGATCGCGCGCGCGGCTGAACAGAACACTCAGAGATCGCTCGCAGCTGAACAGAGCACTCAGACATCGCGCGCACGGCTGAACAGAACACTCAGAGATCGCTCGCAGCTGAACAGAACACTCAGACATCTCGCGCGCGGCTGAACAGAACACTCAGACATCGCGCGCGCGGCTGAACAGAACACTCAGACATCGCGCGCGGCTGAACAGAACACTCAGACATCGCGCGCGGCTGAACAGAACACTCAGAGATCGCACGCGCAGCAGAACAGAAAACTCAGAGATCGCTCGCGCGGCTGAACAGAACACTCAGAGATCGCGCGCGCGGCTGAACAGAACACTCAGACATCGCGCGCACGGCTGAACAGAACACTCAGACATCGCGCGCGCGGCTGAACAGAACACTTAGAGATCGCTCGCAGCTGAACAGAACACTCAGAGATCGCTCGCGGCTGAACAGAACACTCAGAGATCGTGCGCGCGGCTGAAAAGAACACTCAGAGATCGCTCGCAGCTGAACAGAACACTCAGAGATCGCTCGCGGCTGAACAGAACACTCAGACATCGCGCGCGCGGCTGAACAGAACACTCAAAGATCGCTCGCAGCTGAACAGAACACTCAGAGATCGCGCGCGCAGCTGAACAGAACACTCAGACATCGCGGGAGCCGCTGAATAGAACACTCAGAGATCACACGCAGCTGAACAGAACACTCAGAGATCGATCGCAGCTGAACAGAACACCCAGCGATCGCGCACGCAGGTGAACAGAACACTCAGAGATCGCACGCAGGTGAACAGAACACCCAGAGATCGCGCACGCAGGTGAACAGAACACACAGAGATCGCGCACGCAGGTGAACGGAACACCCAGAGATCGCGCACGCAGGTGAACAGAACACCCAGAGATCGCGCGCAGCTCAACAGAACACTCAGAGATCGCGCGCAGCTGAACAGAACACTCAGACATCGCGCGCGCGGCTGAACAGAACACTCAGACATTGCGCGCGCGGCTGAACAGAACACTCAGACATCGCGCGCGCGGCTGAACAGAACACTCAGACATCGCGCGCGCGGCTGAACAGAACACTCAGAGATCGCACGCGCGGCAGAACAGAACACTCAGAGATCGCGCGCGCGGCTGAACAGAACACTCAGACATCGCGCGCGCGGCTGAACAGAACACTCAGACATCGCGCGCGCAGCAGAACAGAACACTCAGAGATCGCGCGCGCAGCTGAACAGAGAACTCAGAGATCGCTCGCAGCTGAACAGAACACTCAGACATCGCGCGCGCAGCTGAACAGAACACTCAGACATCGCACGCGCAGCTGAACAGAACACTCAGAGATTGCTCGCAGCTGAACAGAACACTCAGAGATCTCGCGCGCGGCTGAACAGAACACTCAGACATCGCGCGCGCAGCTGAACAGAACACTCAGAGATTGCTCGCAGCTGAACAGAACACTCAGACATCGCGCGCGCGGCTGAACAGAACACTCAGAGATCGCGCGCAGCTGAACAGAACACTCAGACATCGCGCGCGCGGCTGAACAGAACACTCAGAGATCGCGCGCAGCTGAACAGAACACTCAGACATCGCGCGCGCGGCTGAACAGAACACTCAGACATCGCGCGCGCGGCTGAACAGAACACTCAGAGATCGCGCGCGCGGCTGAACAGAACACTCAGAGATCGCTCGCAGCTGAACAGAGCACTCAGACATCGCGCGCACGGCTGAACAGAACACTCAGAGATCGCTCGCAGCTGAACAGAACACTCAGACATCTCGCGCGCGGCTGAACAGAACACTCAGACATCGCGCGCGCGGCTGAACAGAACACTCAGAGATCGCTCGCAGCTGAACAGAACACTCAGACATCTCGCGCGCGGCTGAACAGAACACTCAGACATCGCGCGCGCGGCTGAACAGAACACTCAGACATCGCGCGCGGCTGAACAGAACACTCAGACATCGCGCGCGGCTGAACAGAACACTCAGAGATCGCACGCGCAGCAGAACAGAAAACTCAGAGATCGCTCGCGCGGCTGAACAGAACACTCAGAGATCGCGCGCGCGGCTGAACAGAACACTCAGACATCGCGCGCACGGCTGAACAGAACACTCAGACATCGCGCGCGCGGCTGAACAGAACACTTAGAGATCGCTCGCAGCTGAACAGAACACTCAGAGATCGCTCGCGGCTGAACAGAACACTCAGAGATCGTGCGCGCGGCTGAAAAGAACACTCAGAGATCGCTCGCAGCTGAACAGAACACTCAGAGATCGCTCGCGGCTGAACAGAACACTCAGACATCGCGCGCGCGGCTGAACAGAACACTCAAAGATCGCTCGCAGCTGAACAGAACACTCAGAGATCGCGCGCGCAGCTGAACAGAACACTCAGACATCGCGGGAGCCGCTGAATAGAACACTCAGAGATCACACGCAGCTGAACAGAACACTCAGAGATCGATCGCAGCTGAACAGAACACCCAGCGATCGCGCACGCAGGTGAACAGAACACTCAGAGATCGCACGCAGGTGAACAGAACACCCAGAGATCGCGCACGCAGGTGAACAGAACACACAGAGATCGCGCACGCAGGTGAACGGAACACCCAGAGATCGCGCACGCAGGTGAACAGAACACCCAGAGATCGCGCGCAGCTCAACAGAACACTCAGAGATCGCGCGCAGCTGAACAGAACACTCAGACATCGCGCGCGCGGCTGAACAGAACACTCAGACATTGCGCGCGCGGCTGAACAGAACACTCAGACATCGCGCGCGCGGCTGAACAGAACACTCAGACATCGCGCGCGCGGCTGAACAGAACACTCAGAGATCGCACGCGCGGCAGAACAGAACACTCAGAGATCGCGCGCGCGGCTGAACAGAACACTCAGACATCGCGCGCGCGGCTGAACAGAACACTCAGACATCGCGCGCGCAGCAGAACAGAACACTCAGAGATCGCGCGCGCAGCTGAACAGAGAACTCAGAGATCGCTCGCAGCTGAACAGAACACTCAGACATCGCGCGCGCAGCTGAACAGAACACTCAGACATCGCACGCGCAGCTGAACAGAACACTCAGAGATTGCTCGCAGCTGAACAGAACACTCAGAGATCTCGCGCGCGGCTGAACAGAACACTCAGACATCGCGCGCGCAGCTGAACAGAACACTCAGAGATTGCTCGCAGCTGAACAGAACACTCAGACATCGCGCGCGCGGCTGAACAGAACACTCAGAGATCGCGCGCAGCTGAACAGAACACTCAGACATCGCGCGCGCGGCTGAACAGAACACTCAGAGATCGCGCGCAGCTGAACAGAACACTCAGACATCGCGCGCGCGGCTGAACAGAACACTCAGACATCGCGCGCGCGGCTGAACAGAACACTCAGAGATCGCGCGCGCGGCTGAACAGAACACTCAGAGATCGCTCGCAGCTGAACAGAGCACTCAGACATCGCGCGCACGGCTGAACAGAACACTCAGAGATCGCTCGCAGCTGAACAGAACACTCAGACATCTCGCGCGCGGCTGAACAGAACACTCAGACATCGCGCGCGCGGCTGAACAGAACACTCAGAGATCGCTCGCAGCTGAACAGAACACTCAGACATCTCGCGCGCGGCTGAACAGAACACTCAGACATCGCGCGCGCGGCTGAACAGAACACTCAGACATCGCGCGCGGCTGAACAGAACACTCAGACATCGCGCGCGGCTGAACAGAACACTCAGAGATCGCACGCGCAGCAGAACAGAAAACTCAGAGATCGCTCGCGCGGCTGAACAGAACACTCAGAGATCGCGCGCGCGGCTGAACAGAACACTCAGACATCGCGCGCACGGCTGAACAGAACACTCAGACATCGCGCGCGCGGCTGAACAGAACACTTAGAGATCGCTCGCAGCTGAACAGAACACTCAGAGATCGCTCGCGGCTGAACAGAACACTCAGAGATCGTGCGCGCGGCTGAAAAGAACACTCAGAGATCGCTCGCAGCTGAACAGAACACTCAGAGATCGCTCGCGGCTGAACAGAACACTCAGACATCGCGCGCGCGGCTGAACAGAACACTCAAAGATCGCTCGCAGCTGAACAGAACACTCAGAGATCGCGCGCGCAGCTGAACAGAACACTCAGACATCGCGGGAGCCGCTGAATAGAACACTCAGAGATCACACGCAGCTGAACAGAACACTCAGAGATCGATCGCAGCTGAACAGAACACCCAGCGATCGCGCACGCAGGTGAACAGAACACTCAGAGATCGCACGCAGGTGAACAGAACACCCAGAGATCGCGCACGCAGGTGAACAGAACACACAGAGATCGCGCACGCAGGTGAACGGAACACCCAGAGATCGCGCACGCAGGTGAACAGAACACCCAGAGATCGCGCGCAGCTCAACAGAACACTCAGAGATCGCGCGCAGCTGAACAGAACACTCAGACATCGCGCGCGCGGCTGAACAGAACACTCAGACATCGCGCGCGCGGCTGGACAGAACACTCAGACATCGCGCGCGCAGCAGAACAGAACACTCAGACATCGCGCGCGCGGCTGAACAGAACACTCAGAGATTGCTCGCAGCTGAACAGAACACTCAGAGATCGCTCGCAGCTGAACAGAACACCCAGAGATCGCGCGCAGCTGAACAGAACACGCAGAGATCGCGCGCAGCTGAACAGAACACTCAGAAATCGCGCGCAGGTGAACAGAACACTCAGAGATCGCACGCAGGTGAACAGAACTCTCAGAGATCACACGCAGGTGAACAGAACACTCAGAGATCGCACGAGCCGTAGAACAGAACACCCAGAGACCGCACGCAGCTGAACAGAACACTCAGAGATCGCACGCAGGTGAACAGAACTCTCAGAGATTGCACGCAGGTGAACAGAACACTCAGAGATCGCGCGAGCCGTAGAACAGAACACTCAGAGATCGCACGCAGCTGAACAGAATACTCAGAGATCGCGCGCGCAGCTGAACAGAACACACAGAGATCGCCCGCAGCTGAACAGAACACTCAAAGATCGCGCGCAGCTGAACAGAACACCCAGAGATCGCGCGCAGCTGAACAGAACACTCAGAGATCGCGCGCAGCTGAACAGAACACTCAAAGATCGCACGCGGCTGAAAAGAACACTCAGAGATCGCACGCGGCTGAAAAGAACACTCAGAGATCGCGCGTGGCTAAACAGAACACTCAGAGATCGCGCGCAGCTGAACAGAACTCTCAGAGATCGCACGCGGCTGAACAGAACACTCAGAGATCGCGCGAGCCGTAGAACAGAACACCCAGAGATCGCGCGCGCAGCTGAATAGAACACTCAGAGATCGCACGCAGGTGAACAGAACACTCAGAGATCGCGCGAGCCGTAGAACAGAACACCCAGAGATCGCGCGCGCAGCTGAATAGAACACACAGAGATTGGCGCAGCTGAACAGAACACTCAGAGATCGCGCGCAGCTGAACAGAACACTCAGAGATCGCGCGCGCAGCTGAACAGAACACTCAGAGATCGCACGCGGCTGAACAGAACACTCAGAGATCGCGCACGCAGGTGAACAGAACACTCAGAGATCGCGCGCGCAGCTGAACAGAACACTCAGAGATCGCACGCGGCTGAACAGAACACCCAGATATCGCTCACACAGGTGAACAGAACACTCAGAGATCGCGCACGCAGGTGAACAGAACACCCAGCGATCGCGCACGCAGGTGAACAGAACACTCAGAGATCGCGCGCGCAGCTGAACAGAACACTCAGATCGCGGGAGCCGCTGAACAGAACACTCAGAGATCACACGCAGCTGAACATAACACTCAGATCGCGGAAGCCGCTTAATAGAACACTCAGAGATGGCGCGCAGCTGAACAGAACACTCAGAGATCGCGCACACAGGTGAACAGAACACCCAGAGATCGCGCGTGCCGTAAAACAGAACACTCAGAGATCGCGCCCGTGGCTGAACAGAACACTCAGAGATCGCGCGCAGCTGAACAGAACACTCAGACATCGCGCGCGCGGCTGAACAGAACATTCAGAGATCGCGCCCGTGGCTGAACAGAACACTCAGATCGCGCGCAGCTGAGGAGAGCACTCAGAGATCGCTCGCAGCTGAACAGAACACTCAGAGATCGCTCGCAGCTGAACAGAACACTCAGAGATCGCTCGCAGTTGAACAGAACACTCAGAGATCGCTCGCAGCTGAACAGAACACTCAGAGATCGTGCGCGCAGCTGAACAGAACACTCAGAGATCGCGCGCAGCTGAACAGAACACTCAGAGATCGCTCGCAGCTGAACAGAACACTCAGAGATCGCTCGCAGCTGAACAGAACACCCAGAGATCGCGCGCAGCTGAACAGAACACCCAGAGATCGCGCGCAGCTGAACAGAACACTCAGAAATCGCGCGCAGGTGAACAGAACACTCAGAGATCGCACGCAGGTGAACAGAACTCTCAGAGATCACACGCAGGTGAACAGAACACTCAGAGATCGCACGAGCCGTAGAACAGAACACCCAGAGACCGCACGCAGCTGAACAGAACACTCAGAGATCGCACGCAGGTGAACAGAACTCTCAGAGATTGCACGCAGGTGAACAGAACACTCAGAGATCGCGCGAGCCGTAGAACAGAACACCCAGAGATCGCACGCAGCTGAACAGAATACTCAGAGATCGCGCGCGCAGCTGAACAGAACACACAGAGATCGCGCGCAGCTGAACAGAACACTCAGACATCGCGCGAGCCGTAGAACAGAACACTTAGAGATCGCCCGCAGCTGAACAGAACACTCAGAGATCGCGCGCAGCTGAACAGAACACCCAGAGATCGCGCGCAGCTGAACAGAACACTCAGAGATCGCGCGCAGCTGAACAGAACACTCAAAGATCGCACGCGGCTGAAAAGAACACTCAGAGATCGCACGCGGCTGAAAAGAACACTCAGAGATCGCGCGTGGCTGAACAGAACACTCAGAGATCGCACGCAGCTGAACAGAACTCTCAGAGATCGCACGCGGCTGAACAGAACACTCAGAGATCGCGCGAGCCGTAGAACAGAACACCCAGAGATCGCGCGCGCAGCTGAATAGAACACTCAGAGATCGCACGCAGGTGAACAGAACACTCAGAGATCGCGCGAGCCGTAGAACAGAACACCCAGAGATCGCGCGCGCAGCTGAATAGAACACACAGAGATCGCGCGCAGCTGAACAGAACACTCAGAGATCGCGCGCGCAGCTGAACAGAACACCCAGAGATCGCACGCAGCTGAACAGAATACTCAGAGATCGCGCGCGCAGCTGAACAGAACACACAGAGATCGCGCGCAGCTGAACAGAACACTCAGACATCGCGCGAGCCGTAGAACAGAACACTTAGAGATCGCCCGCAGCTGAACAGAACACTCAGAGATCGCGCGCAGCTGAACAGAACACCCAGAGATCGCGCGCAGCTGAACAGAACACTCAGAGATCGCGCGCAGCTGAACAGAACACTCAAAGATCGCACGCGGCTGAAAAGAACACTCAGAGATCGCACGCGGCTGAAAAGAACACTCAGAGATCGCGCGTGGCTGAACAGAACACTCAGAGATCGCGCGCAGCTGAACAGAACTCTCAGAGATCGCACGCGGCTGAACAGAACACTCAGAGATCGCGCGAGCCGTAGAACAGAACACCCAGAGATCGCGCGCGCAGCTGAATAGAACACTCAGAGATCGCACGCAGGTGAACAGAACACTCAGAGATCGCGCGAGCCGTAGAACAGAACACCCAGAGATCGCGCGCGCAGCTGAATAGAACACACAGAGATCGCGCGCAGCTGAACAGAACACTCAGAGATCGCGCGCGCAGCTGAACAGAACACTCAGAGATCGCGCGCGGCTGAACAGAACACTCAGAGATCGCGCGAGCCGTAGAACAGAACACCCAGAGATCGCCCGCAGCTGAACAGAACACTCAGAGGTCGAGCGTAGCTGAACAGAACACTCAGAGATCGCACGCAGGTGAACAGAACACTCAGAGATCGCGCGAGCCGTAGAACAGAACACCCAGAGATCGCGCGCGCAGCTGAACAGAACACTCAGAGATCGCACGCGCAGCTGAACAGAACACACAGATCGCGCGCAGCTGAACAGAACACTCAGAGATCGCGCGAGCCGTAGAACAGAACACCCAGAGATCGCCCGCAGCTGAACAGAACACTCAGAGGTCGAGCGTAGCTGAACAGAACACTCAGAGATCTCACGCAGGTGAACAGAACACCCAGAGACCGCACGCGCAGCAGAACAGAACACTCAGAGATCGCGTGCGCAGCTGAACAGAACACTCAGAGATCGCACGCGGCTGAACAGAACACTCAGAGATCGCGCGTGGCTGAATAGAACACTCAGAGATTGCGCACGCGCAGCAGACCAGAACACTCAGAGATCGTCCACAGCTGAATAGAACACTCAGAGATCGCGCGCAGCTGAACAGAACACTCAGAGATCGCACGCGCAGCAGAACAGAACACTCAGAGATCGCGCGCAACTGAACAGAACACTCATAGATCGTCTGCAGCTGAATAGAACACTCAGAGATCGCGCGCAGCTGAACAGAACACTCAGAGATCGCGCGCAGCTGAACAGAACACTCAGAGATCGCGCGCAGCTGAACAGAACACTCAGAGATCGCGTGCAGCAGAACAGAACACTCAGAGTTCGCGCCCCCGGCTGAACAGAACACTCAGAGATCGCGCGCAGCTGAACAGAACACACAGAGATCGCGCCCGCGGCTAAACAGAACACTCAGAGATCGCTCGCAGCTGAACAGAACACTCAGAGATCGCACGCAGCAGACCAGAACACTCAGAGATTTCTCGCGCAGCTGAACAAAACACTCAGAGATCGCGCCCGCGGCTGAACAGAACTCTCAGAGATCGCGCGCAGCTGAATAAAACACTCAGAGATCGCGCGCAGGTGAACAGAACACTCAGAGATTGCACGCGCAGGTGAACAGAACACTCAGAGATCGCGCGCGCAGCTGAACAGAACACTCAGAGATCGCGCGCAGCTGAACAGAACACTCAGAGATCGCGCGCAGCTGAACAGAACACTCAGAGATCACGCGCAGGTGAACAGAACACTCAGAGATCGCACGCGCAGTTGAACAGAACACTCAGAGATCGCACGCAGGTGAACAGAACTCTCAGAGATCGCATGCAGGTGAACAGAACACTCAGAGATCGCACGCAGGTGAACAGAACTCTCGGAGATTGCACGCAGGTGAACAGAACACTCAGAGATCGCACGCGCAGGTGAACAGAATACTCAGAGATCGCACGCAGGTGAACAGAACACTCAGAGATTGCGCGCGCAGCTGAACAGAACACTCAGAGATCGCACGCGCAGCAGAACAGAACACTCAGAGATCGCTCGCAGCTGAACAGAACACTCAGAGATCGCGCGCAGCTGAACAGAACACTCAAAGATCGCACGCGGCTGAACAGAACACTCAGACATCGCGCGCGCGGCTGAACAGAACACTCAGACATCGCGCGCGCGGCTGAACAGAACACTCAGAGATCGCACGCGCGGCAGAACAGAAAACTCAGAGATCGCTCGCGCGGCTGAAAAGAACACTCAGAGATCGCGCGCGCGGCTGAACAGAACACTCAGAGATCGCGCGCGCGGCTGAACAGAACACTCAGACATCGCGCGCGCGGCTGAACAGAACACTCAGAGATCGCGCGCAGCTGAACAGAACACTCAGACATCGCGCGCGCGGCTGAACAGAACACTCAGAGATCGCGCGCAGCTGAACAGAACACTCAGACATCGCGCGCGCGGCTGAACAGAACACTCAGACATCGCGCGCGCGGCTGAACAGAACACTCAGAGATCGCGCGCGCGGCTGAACAGAACACTCAGAGATCGCTCGCAGCTGAACAGAGCACTCAGACATCGCGCGCACGGCTGAACAGAACACTCAGAGATCGCTCGCAGCTGAACAGAACACTCAGACATCTCGCGCGCGGCTGAACAGAACACTCAGACATCGCGCGCGCGGCTGAACAGAACACTCAGACATCGCGCGCGGCTGAACAGAACACTCAGACATCGCGCGCGGCTGAACAGAACACTCAGAGATCGCACGCGCAGCAGAACAGAAAACTCAGAGATCGCTCGCGCGGCTGAACAGAACACTCAGAGATCGCGCGCGCGGCTGAACAGAACACTCAGACATCGCGCGCACGGCTGAACAGAACACTCAGACATCGCGCGCGCGGCTGAACAGAACACTTAGAGATCGCTCGCAGCTGAACAGAACACTCAGAGATCGCTCGCGGCTGAACAGAACACTCAGAGATCGTGCGCGCGGCTGAAAAGAACACTCAGAGATCGCTCGCAGCTGAACAGAACACTCAGAGATCGCTCGCGGCTGAACAGAACACTCAGACATCGCGCGCGCGGCTGAACAGAACACTCAAAGATCGCTCGCAGCTGAACAGAACACTCAGAGATCGCGCGCGCAGCTAAACAGAACACTCAGACATCGCGGGAGCCGCTGAATAGAACACTCAGAGATCACACGCAGCTGAACAGAACACTCAGAGATCGATCGCAGCTGAACAGAACACCCAGCGATCGCGCACGCAGGTGAACAGAACACTCAGAGATCGCACGCAGGTGAACAGAACACCCAGAGATCGCGCACGCAGGTGAACAGAACACACAGAGATCGCGCACGCAGGTGAACGGAACACCCAGAGATCGCGCACGCAGGTGAACAGAACACCCAGAAATCGCGCGCAGCTCAACAGAACACTCAGAGATCGCGCGCAGCTGAACAGAACACTCAGACATCGCGCGCGCGGCTGAACAGAACACTCAGACATCGCGCGCGCGGCTGAACAGAACACTCAGACATCGCGCGCGCAGCAGAACAGAACACTCAGACATCGCGCGCGCGGCTGAACAGAACACTCAGAGATTGCTCGCAGCTGAACAGAACACTCAGAGATCGCTCGCAGCTGAACAGAAAACTCAGAGATCTCGCGCGCGGCTGAACAGAACACTCAGACATCGCGCGCGCGGCTGAACAGAACACTCAGAGATCGCTCGCAGCTGAACAGAACAGTCAGAGATCGCTCGCAGCTGAACAGAACACCCAGAGATCGCGCGCAGCTGAACAGAACACGCAGAGATCGCGCGCAGCTGAACAGAACACTCAGAAATCGCGCGCAGGTGAACAGAACACTCAGAGATCGCACGCAGGTGAACAGAACTCTCAGAGATCACACGCAGGTGAACAGAACACTCAGAGATCGCACGAGCCGTAGAACAGAACACCCAGAGACCGCACGCAGCTGAACAGAACACTCAGAGATCGCACGCAGGTGAACAGAACTCTCAGAGATTGCACGCAGGTGAACAGAACACTCAGAGATCGCGCGAGCCGTAGAACAGAACACTTAGAGATCGCCCGCAGCTGAACAGAACACTCAAAGATCGCGCGCAGCTGAACAGAACACCCAGAGATCGCGCGCAGCTGAACAGAACACTCAGAGATCGCGCGCAGCTGAACAGAACACTCAAAGATCGCACGCGGCTGAAAAGAACACTCAGAGATCGCACGCGGCTGAAAAGAACACTCAGAGATCGCGCGTGGCTGAACAGAACACTCAGAGATCGCGCGCAGCTGAACAGAACTCTCAGAGATCGCACGCGGCTGAACAGAACACTCAGAGATCGCGCGAGCCGTAGAACAGAACACCCAGAGATCGCGCGCGCAGCTGAATAGAACACTCAGAGATCGCACGCAGGTGAACAGAACACTCAGAGATCGCGCGAGCCGTAGAACAGAACACCCAGAGATCGCGCGCGCAGCTGAATAGAACACACAGAGATTGGCGCAGCTGAACAGAACACTCAGAGATCGCGCGAAGCTGAACAGAACACTCAGAGATCGCGCGCGCAGCTGAACAGAACACTCAGAGATCGCACGCGGCTGAACAGAACACTCAGAGATCGCGCACGCAGGTGAACAGAACACTCAGAGATCGCGCGCGCAGCTGAACAGAACACTCAGAGATCGCACGCGGCTGAACAGAACACCCAGATATCGCTCACACAGGTGAACAGAACACTCAGAGATCGCGCACGCAGGTGAACAGAACACCCAGCGATCGCGCACGCAGGTGAACAGAACACTCAGAGATCGCGCGCGCAGCTGAACAGAACACTCAGATCGCGGGAGCCGCTGAACAGAACACTCAGAGATCACACGCAGCTGAACATAACACTCAGATCGCGGAAGCCGCTTAATAGAACACTCAGAGATGGCGCGCAGCTGAACAGAACACTCAGAGATCGCGCACACAGGTGAACAGAACACCCAGAGATCGCGCGTGCCGTAAAACAGAACACTCAGAGATCGCGCCCGTGGCTGAACAGAACACTCAGAGATCGCGCGCAGCTGAACAGAACACTCAGACATCGCGCGCGCGGCTGAACAGAACATTCAGAGATCGCGCCCGTGGCTGAACAGAACACTCAGATCGCGCGCAGCTGAGGAGAGCACTCAGAGATCGCTCGCAGCTGAACAGAACACTCAGAGATCGCTCGCAGCTGAACAGAACACTCAGAGATCGCTCGCAGTTGAACAGAACACTCAGAGATCGCTCGCAGCTGAACAGAACACTCAGAGATCGTGCGCGCAGCTGAACAGAACACTCAGAGATCGCGCGCAGCTGAACAGAACACTCAGAGATCGCTCGCAGCTGAACAGAACACTCAGAGATCGCTCGCAGCTGAACAGAACACCCAGAGATCGCGCGCAGCTGAACAGAACACCCAGAGATCGCGCGCAGCTGAACAGAACACTCAGAAATCGCGCGCAGGTGAACAGAACACTCAGAGATCGCACGCAGGTGAACAGAACTCTCAGAGATCACACGCAGGTGAACAGAACACTCAGAGATCGCACGAGCCGTAGAACAGAACACCCAGAGACCGCACGCAGCTGAACAGAACACTCAGAGATCGCACGCAGGTGAACAGAACTCTCAGAGATTGCACGCAGGTGAACAGAACACTCAGAGATCGCGCGAGCCGTAGAACAGAACACCCAGAGATCGCACGCAGCTGAACAGAATACTCAGAGATCGCGCGCGCAGCTGAACAGAACACACAGAGATCGCGCGCAGCTGAACAGAACACTCAGACATCGCGCGAGCCGTAGAACAGAACACTTAGAGATCGCCCGCAGCTGAACAGAACACTCAGAGATCGCGCGCAGCTGAACAGAACACCCAGAGATCGCGCGCAGCTGAACAGAACACTCAGAGATCGCGCGCAGCTGAACAGAACACTCAAAGATCGCACGCGGCTGAAAAGAACACTCAGAGATCGCACGCGGCTGAAAAGAACACTCAGAGATCGCGCGTGGCTGAACAGAACACTCAGAGATCGCACGCAGCTGAACAGAACTCTCAGAGATCGCACGCGGCTGAACAGAACACTCAGAGATCGCGCGAGCCGTAGAACAGAACACCCAGAGATCGCGCGCGCAGCTGAATAGAACACTCAGAGATCGCACGCAGGTGAACAGAACACTCAGAGATCGCGCGAGCCGTAGAACAGAACACCCAGAGATCGCGCGCGCAGCTGAATAGAACACACAGAGATCGCGCGCAGCTGAACAGAACACTCAGAGATCGCGCGCGCAGCTGAACAGAACACCCAGAGATCGCACGCAGCTGAACAGAATACTCAGAGATCGCGCGCGCAGCTGAACAGAACACACAGAGATCGCGCGCAGCTGAACAGAACACTCAGACATCGCGCGAGCCGTAGAACAGAACACTTAGAGATCGCCCGCAGCTGAACAGAACACTCAGAGATCGCGCGCAGCTGAACAGAACACCCAGAGATCGCGCGCAGCTGAACAGAACACTCAGAGATCGCGCGCAGCTGAACAGAACACTCAAAGATCGCACGCGGCTGAAAAGAACACTCAGAGATCGCACGCGGCTGAAAAGAACACTCAGAGATCGCGCGTGGCTGAACAGAACACTCAGAGATCGCGCGCAGCTGAACAGAACTCTCAGAGATCGCACGCGGCTGAACAGAACACTCAGAGATCGCGCGAGCCGTAGAACAGAACACCCAGAGATCGCGCGCGCAGCTGAATAGAACACTCAGAGATCGCACGCAGGTGAACAGAACACTCAGAGATCGCGCGAGCCGTAGAACAGAACACCCAGAGATCGCGCGCGCAGCTGAATAGAACACACAGAGATCGCGCGCAGCTGAACAGAACACTCAGAGATCGCGCGCGCAGCTGAACAGAACACTCAGAGATCGCGCGCGGCTGAACAGAACACTCAGAGATCGCGCGAGCCGTAGAACAGAACACCCAGAGATCGCCCGCAGCTGAACAGAACACTCAGAGGTCGAGCGTAGCTGAACAGAACACTCAGAGATCGCACGCAGGTGAACAGAACACTCAGAGATCGCGCGAGCCGTAGAACAGAACACCCAGAGATCGCGCGCGCAGCTGAACAGAACACTCAGAGATCGCACGCGCAGCTGAACAGAACACACAGATCGCGCGCAGCTGAACAGAACACTCAGAGATCGCGCGAGCCGTAGAACAGAACACCCAGAGATCGCCCGCAGCTGAACAGAACACTCAGAGGTCGAGCGTAGCTGAACAGAACACTCAGAGATCTCACGCAGGTGAACAGAACACCCAGAGACCGCACGCGCAGCAGAACAGAACACTCAGAGATCGCGTGCGCAGCTGAACAGAACACTCAGAGATCGCACGCGGCTGAACAGAACACTCAGAGATCGCGCGTGGCTGAATAGAACACTCAGAGATTGCGCACGCGCAGCAGACCAGAACACTCAGAGATCGTCCACAGCTGAATAGAACACTCAGAGATCGCGCGCAGCTGAACAGAACACTCAGAGATCGCACGCGCAGCAGAACAGAACACTCAGAGATCGCGCGCAACTGAACAGAACACTCATAGATCGTCTGCAGCTGAATAGAACACTCAGAGATCGCGCGCAGCTGAACAGAACACTCAGAGATCGCGCGCAGCTGAACAGAACACTCAGAGATCGCGCGCAGCTGAACAGAACACTCAGAGATCGCGTGCAGCAGAACAGAACACTCAGAGATCGCGCGCAACTGAACAGAACACTCATAGATCGTCTGCAGCTGAATAGAACACTCAGAGATCGCGCGCAGCTGAACAGAACACTCAGAGATCGCGCGCAGCTGAACAGAACACTCAGAGATCGCGCGCAGCTGAACAGAACACTCAGAGATCGCGCGCAGCAGAACAGAACACTCAGAGATCGCGCGCAACTGAACAGAACACTAATAGATCGTCTGCAGCTGAATAGAACACTCAGAGATCGCGCGCGGCTGAACAGAACACTCAGAGATCGCGCGCAGCTGAACAGAACACACAGAGATCGCGCCCGCGGCTAAACAGAACACTCAGAGATCGCTCGCAGCTGAACAGAACACTCAGAGATCGCACGCAGCAGACCAGAACACTCAGAGATTTCTCGCGCAGCTGAACAAAACACTCAGAGATCGCGCCCGCGGCTGAACAGAACTCTCAGAGATCGCGCGCAGCTGAATAAAACACTCAGAGATCGCGCGCAGGTGAACAGAACACTCAGAGATTGCACGCGCAGGTGAACAGAACACTCAGAGATCGCGCGCGCAGCTGAACAGAACACTCAGAGATCGCGCGCAGCTGAACAGAACACTCAGAGATCGCGCGCAGCTGAACAGAACACTCAGAGATCACGCGCAGGTGAACAGAACACTCAGAGATCGCACGCGCAGTTGAACAGAACACTCAGAGATCGCACGCAGGTGAACAGAACTCTCAGAGATCGCATGCAGGTGAACAGAACACTCAGAGATCGCACGCAGGTGAACAGAACTCTCGGAGATTGCACGCAGGTGAACAGAACACTCAGAGATCACACGCGCAGGTGAACAGAATACTCAGAGATCGCACGCAGGTGAACAGAACACTCAGAGATTGCGCGCGCAGCTGAACAGAACACTCAGAGATCGCACGCGCAGCAGAACAGAACACTCAGAGATCGCTCGCAGCTGAACAGAACACTCAGAGATCGCGCGCAGCTGAACAGAACACTCAAAGATCGCACGCGGCTGAAAATAACACTCAGAGATCGCACGCGGCTGAAAAGAACACTCAGAGATCGCGCGTGGCTGAACAGAACACTCAGAGATCGCGCGCAGCTGAACAGAACTCTCAGAGATCGCACGCGGCTGAACAGAACACTCAGAGATCGCGCGCAGGTGAACAGAACACTCAGAGATCGCGCGCGCAGCTGAATAGAACACTCAGAGATCGCACGCAGGTGAACAGAACACTCAGAGATCGCGCGAGCCGTAGAACAGAACACCCAGAGATCGCGCGCGCAGCTGAATAGAACACACAGAGATCGCGCTCAGCTGAACAGAACACTCAGAGATCGCGCGCGCAGCTGAACAGAACACTCAGAGATCGCGCGCGGCTGAACAGAACACTCAGAGATCGCACGCAGGTGAACAGAACACTCAGAGATCGCGCGAGCCGTAGAACAGAACACCCAGAGATCGCGCGCGCAGCTGAACAGAACACTCAGAGATCGCACGCGCAGCTGAACAGAACACACAGATCGCGCGCAGCTGAACAGAACACTCAGAGATCGCGCGAGCCGTAGAACAGAACACCCAGAGATCGCCCGCAGCTGAAGAGAACACTCAGAGGTCGCGCGTAGCTGAACAGAACACTCAGAGATCTCACGCAGGTGAACAGAACACCCAGAGACCGCACGCGCAGCAGAACAGAACACTCAGAGATCGCGTGCGCAGCTGAACAGAACACTCAGAGATCGCACGCGGCTGAACAGAACACTCAGAGATCGCGCGTGGCTGAATAGAACACTCAGAGATTGCACACGCGCAGCAGACCAGAACACTCAGAGATCGTCCGCAGCTGAATAGAACACTCAGAGATCGTCCGCAGCTGAATAGAACACTCAGAGATCGCGCGCAGCTGAACAGAACACTCAGAGATCGCACGCGCAGCAGAACAGAACACTCAGAGATCGCGCGCAACTGAACAGAACACTCAGAGATCGTCTGCAGCTGAATAGAACACTCAGAGATCGCGCGCAGCTGAACAGAACACTCAGAGATCGCGCGCAGCTGAACAGAACACTCAGAGATCGCGTGCAGCAGAACAGAGCACTCAGAGATCGCGCCCCCGGCTGAACAGAACACTCAGAGATCGCGCGCAGCTGAACAGAACACACAGAGATCGCGCCCGCGGCTAAACAGAACACTCAGAGATCGCTCGCAGCTGAACAGAACACTCAGAGATCGCACGCAGCAGATCAGAACACTCAGAGATTTCTCGCGCAGCTGAACAAAACACTCAGAGATCGCGCCCGCGGCTGAACAGAACTCTCAGAGATCGCGCGCAGCTGAATAAAACACTCAGAGATCGCGCGCAGGTGAACAGAACACTCAGAGATTGCACGCGCAGGTGAACAGAACACTCAGACATCGCGCGCGCAGCTGAACAGAACACTCAGAGATTGCGCGCAGCTGAACAGAACACTCAGAGATCGCGCGCAGCTGAACAGAACACTCAGAGATCACGCGCAGGTGAACAGAACACTCAGAGATCGCACGCGCAGGTGAACAGAACTCTCAGAGATTGCACGCAGGTGAACAGAACACTCAGAGATCGCACGCAGGTGAACAGAACTCTCGGAGATTGCACGCAGGTGAACAGAACACTCAGAGATCGCACGCGCAGGTGAACAGAATACTCAGAGATCGCACGCAGGTGAACAGAACACTCAGAGATTGCGCGCGCAGCTGAACAGAACACTCAGAGATCGCACGCGCAGCAGAACAGAACACTCAGAGATCGCTCGCAGCTGAACAGAAAACTCAGAGATCGCTCGCAGCTGAACAGAACACTCAGAGATCGCGCGCGGCTGAACAGAACACTCAGAGATCGCGCGCGCAGCTGAACAGAACACTCAGAGATCGCGCCCGCGGCTGAACAGAACACTCAGAGATGGTTCGCAGCTGAACAGAACACTCAGAGATCGCTCGCAGCTGAACAGAACACTCAGAGATCGCTCGCAGCTGAACAGAACACTCAGAGATCGCTCGCAGCTGAACAGAACACTCAGAGATCGCTCGCAGCTGAACAGAACACTCAGACATCGCGCGCGCAGCTGAACAGAACACTCAGACATCGCACGCGCAGCTGAACAGAAAACTCAGAGATTGCTCGCAGCTGAACAGAACACTCAGAGATCGCTCGCAGCTGAACAGAAAACTCAGAGATCTCGTGCGCGGCTGAACAGAACACTCAGAGATCGCGCGCGCAGCTGAACAGAACACTCAGAGATCGCTCGCAGCTGAACAGAACACTCAGAGATCGCTCGCAGCTGAACAGAACACTCAGAGATCGCACGCGCAGCAGAACAGAACACTCAGAGATCGCGCGCGCAGCTGAACAGAACACTCAGAGATCGCGCGCGCAGCTGAACAGAACACTCAGAGATCGCTCGCAGCTGAACAGAACACTCAGAGATCGCTCGCAGCTGAACAGAACACTCAGAGATCGCACGCGCAGCAGAACAGAACACTCAGAGATCGCGCGCGCAGCTGAACAGAACACTCAGAGATCGCGCGCGCAGCTGAACAGAACACTCAGAGATCGCGTGCAGCTGAACAGAAAACTCAGAGATCGATCGCAGCTGAACAGAACACTCAGAGATCGCGCGCGCAGCTGAACAGAACACTCAGAGATCGCTCGCAGCTGAACAGAAAACTCAGAGATCGATCGCAGCTGAACAGAACACTCAGAGATCGCGCGCGGCTGAACAGAACACTCAGAGATCGCGCGCGCGGCTGAACAGAACACTCAGAGATCGATCGCAGCTGAACAGAACACTCAGAGATCGCTCGCAGCTGAACAGAACACTCAGAGATCGCTCGCAGCTGAACAGAACACTCAGAGATCGCTCGCAGCTGAACAGAACACTCAGAGATCGCGCGCGCAGCAGAACAGAACACTCAGAGATCGCGCGCGCAGCTGAACAGAAAACTCAGAGATCGCTCGCAGCTGAACAGAACACTCAGAGATCGCTCGCAGCTGAACAGAACACTCAGAGATCGCACGCGCAGCAGAACAGAACACTCAGAGATCGCGCGCGCAGCTGAACAGAACACTCAGAGATCGCGCGCGCAGCTGAACAGAACACTCAGAGATCGCGTGCAGCTGAACAGAAAACTCAGAGATCGATCGCTGCTGAACAGAACACTCAGAGATCGCGCGCGCAGCTGAACAGAACACTCAGAGATCGCTCGCAGCTAAACAGAAAACTCAGAGATCGATCGCAGCTGAACAGAAAACTCAGAGATCGATCGCAGCTGAACAGAACACTCAGAGATCGCGCGCGCAGCAGAACAGAACACTCAGAGATCGCGCGCGCAGCTGAACAGAACACTCAGAGATCGCTCGCAGCTGAACAGAACACTCAGAGATCGCTCGCAGCTGAACAGAACACTCAGAGATCGCTCGCAGCTGAACAGAACACTCAGAGATCGCTCGCAGCTGAACAGAACACTCAGAGATCGCGCGCGCAGCTGAACAGAACACTCAGAGATTGCTCGCAGCTGAACAGAACACTCAGAGATCGCTCGCAGCTGAACAGAAAACTCAGAGATCTCGTGCGCGGCTGAACAGAACACTCAGACATCGCGCGTGCAGCTGAACAGAACACTCAGACATCGCGCGCGCAGCTGAACAGAACACTCAGACATCGCGCGCACGGCTGAACAGAACACTCAGACATCGCGCGCGCGGCAGAACAGAACACTCAGAGATCGCGCACGCAGCTGAACAGATAACTCAGAGATCGCTTGCAGCTGAACAGAACACTCAGAAATCGCGCGCGCGGCTGAACAGATCACTCAGACATCGCGCGCGCAGCTGAACAGAACACTCAGACATCGCGCGCGCGGCTGAACAGAACACTCAGACATCGCGCGCGCGGCTGAACAGAACACTCAGAAATCGCGCGCGCGCCTGAACAGAACACTCAGACATCGCGCGCGCAGCTGAACAGAACACTCAGACATCGCGCGCGCAGCTGAACAGAACACTCAGACATCGCGCGCGCGGCTGAACAGAACACTCAGACATCGCGCGCGCGGCTGAACAGAACACTCAGACATCGCGCGCGCGGCTGAACAGAACACTCAGACATCGCGCGCGCGGCTGAACAGAACACTCAGAAATCGCGCGCGCGGCTGAACAGAACACTCAGATATCGCTCGCAGCTGAACAGAACACTCAGAGATCGCGCGCGCGGCTGAACAGAACACTCAGAAATCGCGCGCGCGGCTGAACAGAACACTCAGACATCGCGCGCGCAGCTGAACAGAACACTCAGAGATCGCGCGCAGCTGAACAGAACACTCAGACATGGCGCGTGCGGCTGAACAGAACACTCAGAAATCGCGCGCGCGGCTGAACAGAACACTCAGACATCGCGCGCGCAGCTGAACAGAACACTCAGAGATCGCGCGCAGCTGAACAGAACACTCAGACATCGCGCGCGCGGCTGAACAGAACACTCAGAGATTGCTCGCAGCTGAACAGAACACTCAGAGATCGCTCGCAGCTGAACAGAACACTCAGAGATCTCGCGCGCGGCTGAACAGAACACTCAGACATCGCGCGCGCAGCTGAACAGAACACTCAGACATCGCGCGCGCAGCTGAACAGAACACTCAGACATCGCGCGCGCGGCTGAACAGAACACTCAGACATCGCGCGCGCGGCTGAACAGAACACTCAGACATCGCGCGCGCGGCTGAACAGAACACTCAGAGATCGCACGCGCAGCAGAACAGAAAACTCAGACATCGCGCGCGCGGCTGAACAGAACACTCAGACATCGCGCGCGCGGCTGAACAGAACACTCAGACATCGCTCGCAGCTGAACAGAACACTCAGACAGCGCGCGCGGCTGAACAGAACACTCAGACATCGCGCGCGCGGCTGAACAGAACACTCAGACATCGCGTGCGCGGCTGAACAGAACACTCAGAGATCGCGCGCGCAGCAGAACAGAAAACTCAGAGATCGCTCGCGCGGCTGAACAGAAAACTCAGAGATCGCTCGCAGCTGAACAGAACACTCAGAGATCGCTCGCAGCTGAACAGAACACTCAGAGATCGCTCGCGGCTGAACAGAACACTCAGACATTGCGCGCGCGGCTGAACAGAACACTCAGACATCGCGCGCGCGGCTGAACAGAACACTCAGAGATCGCTCGCAGCTGAACAGAAAACTCAGAGATCGGGCGTGCAGCTGAACAGAACACTCAGAGATCGCTCGCAGCTGAACAGAACACTCAGAGATCGCTCGCGGCTGAACAGAACACTCAGACATTGCGCGCGCGGCTGAACAGAACACTCAGACATCGCGCGCGCGGCTGAACAGAACACTCAGACATCGCGCGCGCGGCTGAACAGAACACTCAGACATCGCGCGCGCGGCTGAACAGAACACTCAGAAATCGCGCGCGCGGCTGAACAGAACACTCAGATATCGCTAGCAGCTGAACAGAACACTCAGAGATCGCGCGCGCGGCTGAACAGAACACTCAGAAATCGCGCGCGCGGCTGAACAGAACACTCAGACATCGCGCGCGCAGCTGAACAGAACACTCAGAGATCGCGCGCAGCTGAACAGAACACTCAGACATGGCGCGTGCGGCTGAACAGAACACTCAGACATCGCGCGCGCGGCTGAACAGAACACTCAGACATCGCGCGCGCGGCTGAACTGAACACTCAGAAATCGCGCGCGCCTGAACAGAACACTCAGACATCGCGCGCGCAGCTGAACAGAACACTCAGACATCGCGCGCGCAGCTGAACAGAACACTCAGACATCGCGCGCGCGGCTGAACAGAACACTCAGACATCGCGCGCGCGGCTGAACAGAACACTCAGACATCGCGCGCGCGGCTGAACAGAACACTCAGACATCGCGCGCGCGGCTGAACAGAACACTCAGACATCGCGCGCGCGGCTGAACAGAACACTCAGACATCGCGCGCGCGGCTGAACAGAACACTCAGAAATCGCGCGCGCGGCTGAACAGAACACTCAGATATCGCTCGCAGCTGAACAGAACACTCAGAGATCGCGCGCGCGGCTGAACAGAACACTCAGAAATCGCGCGCGCGGCTGAACAGAACACTCAGACATCGCGCGCAGCTGAACAGAACACTCAGACATGGCGCGTGCGGCTGAACAGAACACTCAGAAATCGCGCGCGCGGCTGAACAGAACACTCAGACATCGCGCGCGCAGCTGAACAGAACACTCAGAGATCGCGCGCGCAGCTGAACAGAGAACTCAGAGATCGCGCGCGCAGCTGAACAGAACACTCAGACATCGCGCGCGCGGCTGAACAGAACACTCAGACATCGCGCGCGCGGCTGAACAGAACACTCAGAAATCGCGCGCGCGCCTGAACAGAACACTCAGACATCGCGCGCGCAGCTGAACAGAACACTCAGACATCGCGCGCGCAGCTGAACAGAACACTCAGACATCGCGCGCGCGGCTGAACAGAACACTCAGACATCGCGCGCGCGGCTGAACAGAACACTCAGACATCGCGCGCGCGGCTGAACAGAACACTCAGACATCGCGCGCGCGGCTGAACAGAACACTCAGAAATCGCGCGCGCGGCTGAACAGAACACTCACATATCGCTCGCAGCTGAACAGAACACTCAGAGATCGCGCGCGCGGCTGAACAGAACACTCAGAAATCGCGCGCGCGGCTGAACAGAACACTCAGAGATCGCGCGCAGCTGAACAGAACACTCAGACATGGCGCGTGCGGCTGAACAGAACACTCAGAAATCGCGCGCGCGGCTGAACAGAACACTCAGACATCGCGCGCGCAGCTGAACAGAACACTCAGAGATCGCGCGCAGCTGAACAGAACACTCAGACATCGCGCGCGCGGCTGAACAGAACACTCAGACATCACGCGCGCAGCTGAACAGAACACTCAGAGATCGCTCGCAGCTGAACAGAACACTCAGAGATCTCGCGCGCGGCTGAACAGAACACTCAGACATCGCGCGCGCAGCTGAACAGAACACTCAGACATCGCGCGCGCAGCTGAACAGAACACTCAGACATCGCGCGCGCGGCTGAACAGAACACTCAGACATCGCGCGCGCGGCTGAACAGAACACTCAGACATCGCGCGCGCGGCTGAACAGAACACTCAGAGATCGCACGCGCAGCAGAACAGAAAACTCAGACATCGCGCGCGCGGCTGAACAGAACACTCAGACATCGCGCGCGCGGCTGAACAGAACACTCAGACATCGCTCGCAGCTGAACAGAACACTCAGACAGCGCGCGCGGCTGAACAGAACACTCAGACATCGCGCGCGCGGCTGAACAGAACACTCAGACATCGCGCGCGCGGCTGAACAGAACACTCAGAGATCGCGCGCGCAGCAGAACAGAAAACTCAGAGATCGCTCGCGCGGCTGAACAGAAAACTCAGAGATCGCTCGCAGCTGAACAGAACACTCAGAGATCGCTCGCAGCTGAACAGAACACTCAGAGATCGCTCGCGGCTGAACAGAACACTCAGACATTGCGCACGCGGCTGAACAGAACACTCAGACATCGCGCGCGCGGCTGAACAGAACACTCAGACATCGCGCGCGCGGCTGAACAGAACACTCAGACATCGCGCGCGCGGCTGAACAGAACACTCAGACATCGCGCGCTCGGCTGAACAGAACACTCAGAAATCGCGCGCGCGGCTGAACAGAACACTCAGATATCGCTCGCAGCTGAACAGAACACTCAGAGATCGCGCGCGCGGCTGAACAGAACACTCAGAAATCGCGCGCGCGGCTGAACAGAACACTCAGACATCGCGCGCGCAGCTGAACAGAACACTCAGAGATCGCGCGCAGCTGAACAGAACACTCAGACATGGCGCGTGCGGCTGAACAGAACACTCAGAAATCGCGCGCGCGGCTGAACAGAACACTCAGACATCGCGCGCGCAGCTGAACAGAACACTCAGAGATCGCGCGCGCAGCTGAACAGAGAACTCAGAGATCGCTCGCAGCTGAACAGAACACTCAGACATCGCGCGCGCAGCTGAACAGAACACTCAGACATCGCACGCGCAGCTGAACAGAACACTCAGAGATTGCTCGCAGCTGAACAGAACACTCAGAGATCGCTCGCAGCTGAACAGAACACTCAGAGATCTCGCGCGCGGCTGAACAGAACACTCAGACATCGCGCGCGCAGCTGAACAGAACACTCAGACATCGCGCGCGCAGCTGAACAGAACACTCAGACATCGCGCGCGCGGCTGAACAGAACACTCAGACATCGCGCGCGCGGCTGAACAGAACACTCAGACATCGCGCGCGCGGCTGAACAGAACACTCAGAGATCGCACGCGCAGCAGAACAGAAAACTCAGACATCGCGCGCGCGGCTGAACAGAACACTCAGACATCGCGCGCGCGGCTGAACAAAACACTCAGACATCGCTCGCAGCTGAACAGAACACTCAGACAGCGCGCGCGGCTGAACAGAACACTCAGACATCGCGCGCGCGGCTGAACAGAACACTCAGACATCGCGCGCGCGGCTGAACAGAACACTCAGAGATCGCACGCGCAGCTGAACAGAAAACTCAGAGATCGCTCGCGCGGCTGAACAGAAAACTCAGAGATCGCTCGCAGCTGAACAGAACACTCAGAGATCGCTCGCAGCTGAACAGAACACTCAGAGATCGCTCGCGGCTGAACAGAACACTCAGACATCGCGCGCGCGGCTGAACAGAACACTCAGACATCGCGCGCGCGGCTGAACAGAACACTCAGAGATCGCTCGCAGCTGAACAGAAAACTCAGAGATCGGGCGTGCAGCTGAACAGAACACTCAGAGATCGCGCGCAGCTGAACAGAACACTCAGACATCGCTCGCGCAGCTGAACAGAACACTCAGACATCGCGCGCAGCTGAACAGAACACTCAGAGATCGCTCGCAGCTGAACAGAACACTCAGACATCGCGCGCGCAGCTGAACAGAACACTCAGACATCGCACGCGCAGCTGAACAGAACACTCAGAGATTGCTCGCAGCTGAACAGAACACTCAGAGATCGCTCGCAGCTGAACAGAAAACTCAGAGATCTCGTGCGCGGCTGAACAGAACACTCAGACATCGCGCGTGCAGCTGAACAGAACACTCAGACATCGCGCGCGCAGCTGAACAGAACACTCAGACATCGCGCGCACGGCTGAACAGAACACTCAGACATCGCGCGCGCAGCAGAACAGAACACTCAGACATCGCACGCGCGGCTGAACAGAACACTCAGACATCGCGCGCGCGGCTGAACAGAACACTCAGACATCGCGCGCGCGGCTGAACAGAACACTCAGACATCGCGCGCGCGGCTGAACAGAACACTCAGAAATCGCGCGCGCGGCTGAACAGAACACTCAGATATCGCTCGCAGCTGAACAGAACACTCAGAGATCGCGCGCGCGGCTGAACAGAACACTCAGAAATCGCGCGCGCGGCTGAACAGAACACTCAGACATCGCGCGCGCAGCTGAACAGAACACTCAGAGATCGCGCGCAGCTGAACAGAACACTCAGACATCGCGCGCGCGGCTGAACAGAACACTCAGACATCGCGCGCGCGGCTGAACAGAACACTCAGACATCGCGCGCGCAGCAGAACAGAACACTCAGAGATCGCGCGCAGCTGAACAGAACACTCAGAGATCGCGCGCAGCTGAACAGAACACTCAGAGATCGCTCGCAGCTGAACAGAACACTCAGAGATCTCGCGCGCGGCTGAACAGAACACTCAGACATCGCGCGCGCAGCTGAACAGAACACTCAGACATCGCGCGCGCAGCTGAACAGAACACTCAGACATCGCGCGCGCGGCTGAACAGAACACTCAGACATCGCGCGCGCGGCTGAACAGAACACTCAGACATCGCACGCGCAGCTGAACAGAACACTCAGAAATCGCGCGCGCGGCTGAACAGAACACTCAGAGATTGCTCGCAGCTGAACAGAAAACTCAGAGATCTCGCGCGCGGCTGAACAGAACACTCAGACATCGCGCGCGCAGCTGAACAGAACACTCAGACATCGCGCGCGCAGCTGAACAGAACACTCAGAGATCGCGCGCAGCTGAACAGAACACTCAGACATCGCGCGCGCAGCTGAACAGAACACTCAGACATCGCGCGCGCGGCTGAACAGAACACTCAGACATCGCGCGCGGCTGAACAGAACACTCAGAGATCGCGCGCGCGGCTGAACAGAACACTCAGAGATCGCTCGCAGCTGAACAGAACACTCAGACATCGCGCGCGCAGCTGAACAGAACACTCAGAGATTGCTCGCAGCTGAACAGAACACTCAGAGATCGCGCGCGCAGCTGAACAGAACACTCAGACATCGCTCGCAGCTGAACAGAACACTCAGACATCGCGCGCGCAGCTGAACAGAACACTCAGAGATTGCTCGCAGCTGAACAGAACACTCAGAGATCGCGCGCGCGGCTGAACAGAACACTCAGACATCGCGCGCGCAGCTGAACAGAACACTCAGACATCGCGCGCGCAGCTGAACAGAACACTCAGACATCGCGCGTGCGGCTGAACAGAACACTCAGAGATCGCTCGCGGCTGAACAGAACACTCAGAGATCGTGCGCGCGGCTGAACAGAACACTCAGACATCGCGCGCGCAGCAGAACAGAACACTCAGAGATCGCTCGCAGCTGAACAGAACACTCAGAGATCGCTCGCAGCTGAACAGAACACTCAGAAATCGCGCGCGCAGCTGAACAGAACACTCAGAGATCGCTCGCAGCTGAACAGAACACTCAGACATCGCGCGCGCAGCTGAACAGAACACTCAGAGATTGCTCGCAGCTGAACAGAAAACTCAGAGATCTCGCGCGCGGCTGAACAGAACACTCAGACATCGCGCGCGCAGCTGAACAGAACACTCAGACATCGCGCGCGCAGCTGAACAGAACACTCAGAGATCGCGCGCAGCTGAACAGAACACTCAGACATCGCGCGCGCAGCTGGACAGAACACTCAGACATCGCGCGCGCAGCTGAACAGAACACTCAGACATCGCGCGCGCGGCTGAACAGAACACTCAGACATCGCGCGCGCGGCTGAACAGAACACTCAGACATCGCGCGCGGCTGAACAGAACACTCAGAGATCGCGCGCGCGGCTGAACAGAACACTCAGAGATCGCTCGCAGCTGAACAGAACACTCAGACATCGCGCGCGCGGCTGAACAGAACACTCAGACATCGCGCGCGCAGCTGAACAGAACACTCAGACATCGCGCGCGGCTGAACAGAACACTCAGACATCGCGCGCGCGGCTGAACAGAACACTCAGAGATCGCTCGCAGCTGAACAGAACACTCAGAGATCTCGCGCGCGGCTGAACAGAACACTCAGACATCGCGCGCGCAGCTGAACAGAACACTCAGACATCGCGCGCGCAGCTGAACAGAACACTCAGACATCGCGCGCGCGGCTGAACAGAACACTCAGGGATCGCTCGCGGCTGAACAGAACACTCAGAGATCGTGCGCGCGGCTGAACAGAACACTCAGACATCGCGCGCGCAGCTGAACAGAACACTCAGACATCGCGCGCGCAGCTGAACAGAACACTCAGACATCGCGCGCGCGGCTGAACAGAACACTCAGACATCGCGCGCGCGGCTGAACAGAACACTCAGACATCGCGCGCGCGGCTGAACAGAACACTCAGAGATCGCACGCGCAGCAGAACAGAAAACTCAGACATCGCGCGCGCGGCTGAACAGAACACTCAGACATCGCGCGCGCGGCTGAACAAAACACTCAGACATCGCTCGCAGCTGAACAGAACACTCAGACAGCGCGCGCGGCTGAACAGAACACTCAGACATCGCGCGCGCGGCTGAACAGAACACTCAGACATCGCGCGCGCGGCTGAACAGAACACTCAGAGATCGCACGCGCAGCAGAACAGAAAACTCAGAGATCGCTCGCGCGGCTGAAAAGAAAACTCAGAGATCGCTCGCAGCTGAACAGAACACTCAGAGATCGCTCGCAGCTGAACAGAACACTCAGACATCGCGCGCGCGGCTGAACAGAACACTCAGACATCGCGCGCGCGGCTGAACAGAACACTCAGACATCGCGCGCGCGGCTGAACAGAACACTCAGAGATCGCTCGCAGCTGAACAGAAAACTCAGAGATCGGGCGTGCAGCTGAACAGAACACTCAGAGATCGCGCGCAGCTGAACAGAACACTCAGACATCGCTCGCGCAGCTGAACAGAACACTCAGACATCGCGCGCAGCTGAACAGAACACTCAGAGATCGCTCGCAGCTGAACAGAACACTCAGACATCGCGCGCGCAGCTGAACAGAACACTCAGACATCGCACGCGCAGCTGAACAGAACACTCAGAGATTGCTCGCAGCTGAACAGAACACTCAGAGATCGCTCGCAGCTGAACAGAAAACTCAGAGATCTCGTGCGCGGCTGAACAGAACACTCAGACATCGCGCGTGCAGCTGAACAGAACACTCAGACATCGCGCGCGCAGCTGAACAGAACACTCAGACATCGCGCGCACGGCTGAACAGAACACTCAGACATCGCGCGCGCGGCTGAACAGAACACTCAGACATCGCGCGCGCGGCTGAACAGAACACTCAGACATCGCGCGCGCGGCTGAACAGAACACTCAGAAATCGCGCGCGCGGCTGAACAGAACACTCAGATATCGCTCGCAGCTGAACAGAACACTCAGAGATCGCGCGCGCGGCTGAACAGAACACTCAGAAATCGCGCGCGCGGCTGAACAGAACACTCAGACATCGCGCGCGCAGCTGAACAGAACACTCAGAGATCGCGCGCAGCTGAACAGAACACTCAGACATCGCGCGCGCGGCTGAACAGAACACTCAGACATCGCGCGCGCGGCTGAACAGAACACTCAGACATCGCGCGCGCAGCAGAACAGAACACTCAGAGATCGCGCGCAGCTGAACAGAACACTCAGAGATCGCGCGCAGCTGAACAGAACACTCAGAGATCGCTCGCAGCTGAACAGAACACTCAGAGATCTCGCGCGCGGCTGAACAGAACACTCAGACATCGCGCGCGCAGCTGAACAGAACACTCAGACATCGCGCGCGCAGCTGAACAGAACACTCAGACATCGCGCGCGCGGCTGAACAGAACACTCAGACATCGCGCGCGCGGCTGAACAGAACACTCAGACATCGCACGCGCAGCTGAACAGAACACTCAGAAATCGCGCGCGCGGCTGAACAGAACACTCAGAGATTGCTCGCAGCTGAACAGAAAACTCAGAGATCTCGCGCGCGGCTGAACAGAACACTCAGACATCGCGCGCGCAGCTGAACAGAACACTCAGACATCGCGCGCGCAGCTGAACAGAACACTCAGAGATCGCGCGCAGCTGAACAGAACACTCAGACATCGCGCGCGCAGCTGAACAGAACACTCAGACATCGCGCGCGCGGCTGAACAGAACACTCAGACATCGCGCGCGGCTGAACAGAACACTCAGAGATCGCGCGCGCGGCTGAACAGAACACTCAGAGATCGCTCGCAGCTGAACAGAACACTCAGACATCGCGCGCGCAGCTGAACAGAACACTCAGAGATTGCTCGCAGCTGAACAGAACACTCAGAGATCTCGCGCGCGGCTGAACAGAACACTCAGACATCGCGCGCGCAGCTGAACAGAACACTCAGACATCGCGCGCGCAGCTGAACAGAACACTCAGACATCGCGCGTGCGGCTGAACAGAACACTCAGAGATCGCTCGCGGCTGAACAGAACACTCAGAGATCGTGCGCGCGGCTGAACAGAACACTCAGACATCGCGCGCGCAGCAGAACAGAACACTCAGAGATCGCTCGCAGCTGAACAGAACACTCAGAGATCGCTCGCAGCTGAACAGAACACTCAGAAATCGCGCGCGCAGCTGAACAGAACACTCAGAGATCGCTCGCAGCTGAACAGAACACTCAGACATCGCGCGCGCAGCTGAACAGAACACTCAGAGATTGCTCGCAGCTGAACAGAAAACTCAGAGATCTCGCGCGCGGCTGAACAGAACACTCAGACATCGCGCGCGCAGCTGAACAGAACACTCAGACATCGCGCGCGCAGCTGAACAGAACACTCAGAGATCGCGCGCAGCTGAACAGAACACTCAGACATCGCGCGCGCAGCTGGACAGAACACTCAGACATCGCGCGCGCAGCTGAACAGAACACTCAGACATCGCGCGCGCGGCTGAACAGAACACTCAGACATCGCGCGCGCGGCTGAACAGAACACTCAGACATCGCGCGCGGCTGAACAGAACACTCAGAGATCGCGCGCGCGGCTGAACAGAACACTCAGAGATCGCTCGCAGCTGAACAGAACACTCAGACATCGCGCGCGCGGCTGAACAGAACACTCAGACATCGCGCGCGCAGCTGAACAGAACACTCAGACATCGCGCGCGGCTGAACAGAACACTCAGACATCGCGCGCGCGGCTGAACAGAACACTCAGAGATCGCTCGCAGCTGAACAGAACACTCAGAGATCTCGCGCGCGGCTGAACAGAACACTCAGACATCGCGCGCGCAGCTGAACAGAACACTCAGACATCGCGCGCGCAGCTGAACAGAACACTCAGACATCGCGCGCGCGGCTGAACAGAACACTCAGGGATCGCTCGCGGCTGAACAGAACACTCAGAGATCGTGCGCGCGGCTGAACAGAACACTCAGACATCGCGCGCGGGGCTGAACAGAACACTCAGACATCGCGCGCGCGGCTTAACAGAACACTCAGAGATCGCTCGCAGCTGAACAGAAAACTCAGAGATCGTTCGCAGCTGAACAGAACACTCAGACATCGCGCGCGCAGCTGAACAGAACACTCAGAGATTGCTCGCAGCTGAACAGAAAACTCAGAGATCTCGCGCGCGGCTGAACAGAACACTCAGACATCGCGCGCGCAGCTGAACAGAACACTCAGAGATCGCGCGCAGCTGAACAGAACACTCAGACATCGCGCGCGCAGCTGAACAGAACACTCAGACATCGCGCGCGCGGCTGAACAGAACACTCAGACATCGCGCGCGCGGCTGAACAGAACACTCAGACATCGCGCGCGCGGCTGAACAGAACACTCAGACATCGCGCGCGCGGCTGAACAGAACACTCAGAAATCGCGCGCGCGGCTGAACAGAACACTCAGATATCGCTCGCAGCTGAACAGAACACTCAGAGATCGCGCGCGCGGCTGAACAGAACACTCAGACATCGCGCGCGCAGCTGAACAGAACACTCAGACATCGCGCGCGCGGCTGAACAGAACACTCAGACATCGCGCGCGGCTGAACAGAACACTCAGAAATCGCGCGCGCGGCTGAACAGAACACTCAGAAATCGCGCGCGCGGCTGAACAGAACACTCAGATATCGCTCGCAGCTGAACAGAACACTCAGAGATCGCGCGCGCGGCTGAACAGAACACTCAGAAATCGCGCGCGCGGCTGAACAGAACACTCAGACATCGCGCGGCTGAACAGAACACTCAGAGATCGCGCGCGCGGCTGAACAGAACACTCAGAGATCGCTCGCAGCTGAACAGAACACTCAGACATCGCGCGCGCAGCTGAACAGAACACTCAGAGATTGCTCGCAGCTGAACAGAACACTCAGAGATCTCGCGCGCGGCTGAACAGAACACTCAGACATCGCGCGCGCAACTGAACAGAACACTCAGACATCGCGCGCGCAGCTGAACAGAACACTCAGACATCGCGCGCGCGGCTGAACAGAGCACTCAGAGATCGCTCGCGGCTGAACAGAACACTCAGAGATCGTGCGCGCGGCTGAACAGAACACTCAGACATCGCGCGCGGGGCTGAACAGAACACTCAGACATCGCGCGCGCAGCTGAACAGAACACTCAGACATCGCGCGCGCGGCTGAACAGAGCACTCAGAGATCGCTCGCGGCTGAACAGAACACTCAGAGATCATGCGCGCGGCTGAACAGAACACTCAGACATCGCGCGCGCGGCTGAACAGAACACTCAGACATCGCGCGCGGGGCTGAACAGAACACTCAGACATCGCGCGCGCGGCTGAACAGAACACTCAGAGATCGCTCGCAGCTCAACAGAAAACTCAGAGATCGCTCGCAGCTGAACAGAACACTCAGAGATCGCTCGCAGCTGAACAGAACACTCAGAAATCGCGCGCGCAGCTGAACAGAACACTCAGAGATCGCTCGCAGCTGAACAGAACACTCAGACATCGCGCGCGCAGCTGAACAGAACACTCAGAGATTGCTCGCAGCTGAACAGAAAACTCAGAGATCTCGCGCGCGGCTGAACAGAACACTCAGACATCGCGCGCGCAGCTGAACAGAACACTCAGACATTGCGCGCGCAGCTGAACAGAACACTCAGAGATCGCGCGCAGCTGAACAGAACACTCAGACATCGCGCGCGCAGCTGGACAGAACACTCAGACATCGCGCGCGGCTGAACAGAACACTCAGACATCGCGCGCGGCTGAACAGAACACTCAGAGATCGCGCGCGCGGCTGAACAGAACACTCAGAGATCGCTCGCAGCTGAACAGAACACTCAGACATCGCGCGCGCGGCTGAACAGAACACTCAGACATCGCGCGCGCAGCTGAACAGAACACTCAGACATCGCGCGCGGCTGAACAGAACACTCAGACATCGCGCGCGCGGCTGAACAGAACACTCAGAGATCGCTCGCAGCTAAACAGAACACTCAGAGATCTCGCGCGCGGCTGAACAGAACACTCAGACATCGCGCGCGCAGCTGAACAGAACACTCAGACATCGCGCGCGCGGCTGAACAGAGCACTCAGAGATCGCTCGCGGCTGAACAGAACACTCAGAGATCGTGCGCGCGGCTGAACAGAGCACTCAGACATGGCGCGCGCGGCTGAACAGAACACTCAGAGATCGCTCGCAGCTGAACAGAAAACTCAGAGATCGCTCGCAGCTGAACAGAACACTCAGACATCGCGCGCGCAGCTGAACAGAACACTCAGAGATTGCTCGCAGCTGAACAGAAAACTCAGAGATCTCGCACGCGGCTGAACAGAACACTCAGACATCGCGCGCGCAGCTGAACAGAACACTCAGACATCGCGCGCGCAGCTGAACAGAACACTCAGAGATCGCGCGCAGCTGAACAGAACACTCAGACATCGCGCGCGCGGCTGAACAGAACACTCAGACAACGCGCGCGCGGCTGAACAGAACACTCAGACATCGCGCGCGCGGCTGAACAGAACACTCAGACATCGCGCGCGCACCAGAACAGAACACTCAGAGATCGCGCACGCAGCTGAACAGAGAACTCAGAGATCGCTCGCAGCTGAACAGAACACTCAGACATCGCGCGCGCGGCTGAACAGAACACTCAGACATCGCGCGCGCGGCTGAACAGAACACTCAGAAATCGCGCGCGCGGCTGAACAGAACACTCAGGTATCGCTCGCAGCTGAACAGAACACTCAGAGATCGCGCGCGCGGCTGAACAGAACACTCAGACATCGCGCGCGCAGCTGAACAGAACACTCAGACATCGCGCGCGCGGCTGAACAGAACACTCAGACATCGCGCGCGCGGCTGAACAGAACACTCAGACATCGCACGCGCGGCTGAACAGAACACTCAGAAATCGCGCGCGGCTGAACAGAACACTCAGAAATCGCTCGCAGCTGAACAGAACACTCAGAGATCGCGCGCGCGGCTGAACAGAACACTCAGACATCGCGCGCGCAGCTGAACAGAACACTCAGACATCGCGCGCGCAGCTGAACAGAACACTCAGAGATCGCGCGCAGCTGAACAGAACACTCAGAGATTGCTCGCAGCTGAACAGAACACTCAGAGATCGCTCGCAGCTGAACAGAACACTCAGAGATCGCGCGCAGCTGAACAGAACACTCAGAGATTGCTCGCAGCTGAACAGAACACTCAGACATCGCGCGCGCAGCTGAACAGAACACTCAGAAATCGCGCGCGCGGCTGAACAGAACACTCAGACATCGCGCGCGCAGCTGAACAGAACACTCAGAGATCGCTCGCAGCTGAACAGAACACTCAGAGATCGCGCGCAGCTGAACAGAACACTCAGAGATTGCTCGCAGCTGAACAGAACACTCAGAGATCGCTCGCAGCTGAACAGAACACTCAGAGATCGCGCGCAGCTGAACAGAACACTCAGAGATTGCTCGCAGCTGAACAGAACACTCAGACATCGCGCGCGCGGCTGAACAGAACACTCAGACATCTCGCGCGCGGCTGAACAGAACACTCAGACATCGCGCGCGCAGCTGAACAGAACACTCAGACATCGCGCGCGCAGCTGAACAGAACACTCAGACATCGCGCGCGCGGCTGAACAGAACACTCAGACATCGCGCGCGCGGCTGAACAGAACACTCAGAAATCGCGCGCGCGGCTGAACAGAACACTCAGATATCGCTCGCAGCTGAACAGAACACTCAGACATCGCGCGCGCAGCTGAACAGAACACTCAGAGATCGCTCGCAGCTGAACAGAACACTCAGAGATCGCGCGCAGCTGAACAGAACACTCAGAGATTGCTCGCAGCTGAACAGAACACTCAGAGATCGCTCGCAGCTGAACAGAACACTCAGAGATCGCGCGCAGCTGAACAGAATACTCAGAGATTGCTCGCAGCTGAACAGAACACTCAGACATCGCGCGCGCGGCTGAACAGAACACTCAGACATCGCGCGCGCGGCTGAACAGAACACTCAGACATCGCGCGCGGGCTGAACAGAACACTCAGACATCGCGCGCGCGGCTGAACATAACACTCAGAAATCGCGCGCGCGGCTGAACAGAACACTCAGATATCGCTCGCAGCTGAACAGAACACTCAGAGATCGCGCGCGCGGCTGAACAGAACACTCAGAGATCGCTCGCAGCTGAACAGAACACTCAGAGATCGCGCGCAGCTGAACAGAACACTCAGAGATTGCTCGCAGCTGAACAGAACACTCAGAGATCGCTCGCAGCTGAACAGAACATTCAGAGATCTCGCGCGCGGCTGAACAGAACACTCAGACATCGCGTGCACAGCTGAACAGAACACTCAGACATCGCGCGCGCAGCTGAACAGAACACTCAGACATCGCGCGCGCGGCTGAACAGAACACTCAGACATCGCGTGCGCGGCTGAACAGAACACTCAGAGATCGCGCGCGCGGCTGAACAGAACACTCAGAGATCGCTCGCAGCTGAACAGAACACTCAGACATCGCGCGCTCAGCTGAACAGAACACTCAGAGATTGCTCGCAGCTGAACAGAACACTCAGACATCGCGCGCGCGGCTGAACAGAACACTCAGAGATCGCTCGCAGCTGAACAGAACACTCAGACATCGCGCGCGCGGCTGAACAGAACACTCAGACATCGCGCGCGCGGCTGAACAGAACACTCAGAGATCGCGCGCAGCTGAACAGAACACTCAGACATCCCGCGCGCGGCTGAACAGAACACTCAGACATCGCGCGCGCATCTGAACAGAACACAGACATCGCACGCGCAGCTGAACAGAACACTCAGAAATTGCGCGCGCGGCTGAACAGAACACTCAGACATCGCGCGCGCAGCTGAACAGAACACTCAGAGATCGCGCGCAGCTGAACAGAACACTCAGACATCGCGCGCGCGGCTGAACAGAACACTCAGACATCGCGCGCAGCTGAACAGAACACTCAGACATCGCGCGCGCAGCTGAACAGAACACTCAGAGATTGCTCGCAGCTGAACAGAACACTCAGACATCGCGCGCGGCTGAACAGAACACTCAGACATCGCGCGCGCGGCTGAACAGAACACTCAGACATCGCGCGCGCGGCTGAACAGAACACTCAGAGATCGCTCGCAGCTGAACAGAAAACTCAGAGATCGCTCGCAGCTGAACAGAACACTCAGACATCGCGCGCGCAGCTGAACAGAACACTCAGAGATTGCTCGCAGCTGAACAGAAAACTCAGAGATCTCGCGCGCGGCTGAACAGAACACTCAGACATCGCGCGCGCAGCTGAACAGAACACTCAGACATGGCGTGCGCGGCTGAACAGAACACTCAGACATCGCGCGCGCGGCTGAACAGAACACTCAGACATCGCGCGCGCGGCTGAACAGAACACTCAGACATCGCGCGCAGCTGAACAGAACACTCAGACATCGCGCGCGCAGCTGAACAGAACACTCAGAGATTGCTCGCAGCTGAACAGAACACTCAGACATCGCGCGCGGCTGAACAGAACACTCAGACATCGCGCGCGCGGCTGAACAGAACACTCAGACATCGCGCGCGCGGCTGAACAGAACACTCAGAGATCGCTCGCAGCTGAACAGAAAACTCAGAGATCGCTCGCAGCTGAACAGAACACTCAGACATCGCGCGCGCAGCTGAACAGAACACTCAGAGATTGCTCGCAGCTGAACAGAAAACTCAGAGATCTCGCGCGCGGCTGAACAGAACACTCAGACATCGCGCGCGCGGCTGAACAGAACACTCAGACATCCCGCGCGCGGCTGAACAGAACACTCAGACATCGCGCGCGCAGCTGAACAGAACACAGACATCGCACGCGCAGCTGAACAGAACACTCAGAAATTGCGCGCGCGGCTGAACAGAACACTCAGAGATCGCGCGCAGCTGAACAGAACACTCAGACATCGCGCGCGCGGCTGAACAGAACACTCAGACATCGCGCGCAGCTGAACAGAACACTCAGACATCGCGCGCGCAGCTGAACAGAACACTCAGAGATTGCTCGCAGCTGAACAGAACACTCAGACATCGCGCGCGGCTGAACAGAACACTCTGACATCGCGCGCGCGGCTGAACAGAACACTCAGAGATCGCTCGCAGCTGAACAGAAAACTCAGAGATCGCTCGCAGCTGAACAGAACACTCAGACATCGCGCGCGCAGCTGAACAGAACATTCAGAGATTGCTCGCAGCTGAACAGAAAACTCAGAGATCTCGCGCGCGGCTGAACAGAACACTCAGACATCGCGCGCGCAGCTGAACAGAACACTCAGACATCGCGCGCGCGGCTGAACAGAACACTCAGACATCGCGCGCGCGGCTGAACAGAACACTCAGACATCGCGCGCGCGGCTGAACAGAACACTCAGAAATCGCGCGCGCGGCTGAACAGAACACTCAGATATCGCTCGCAGCTGAACAGAACACTCAGAGATCGCGCGCGCGGCTGAACAGAACACTCAGACATCGCGAGCGCAGCTGAACAGAACACTCAGACATCGCGCGCGCGGCTGAACAGAACACTCAGACATCGCGCGCGCGGCTGAACAGAACACTCAGACATCGCGCGCGCGGCTGAACAGAACACTCAGAAATCGCGCGCGCGGCTGAACAGAACACTCAGATATCGCTCGCAGCTGAACAGAACACTCAGAGATCGCGCGCAGCTGAACAGAACACTCAGAAATCGCGCGCGCGGCTGAACAGAACACTCAGACATCGCGCGCGCAGCTGAACAGAACACTCAGAGATCGCTCGCAGCTGAACAGAACACTCAGAGATCGCGCGCAGCTGAACAGAACACTCAGAGATCGCTCGCAGCTGAACAGAACACTCAGAGATCGCTCGCAGCTGAACAGAACACTCAGAGATCTCGCGCGCGGCTGAACAGAACACTCAGACATCGCGCGCGCAGCTGAACAGAACACTCAGACATCGCGCGCGCGGCTGAACAGAACACTCAGACATCGCGCGCGCGGCTGAACAGAACACTCAGACATCGCGGGCGCGGCTGAACAGAACACTCAGAGATCGCTCGCAGCTGAACAGAACACTCAGACATCGCGCGCGCGGCTGAACAGAACACTCAGAGATCGCTCGCAGCTGAACAGAACACTCAGAGATCGCGCGCGCGGCTGAACAGAACACTCAGACATCGCGCGCGCGGCTGAACAGAACACTCAGAGATCGCGCGCAGCTGAACAGAACACTCAGACATCCCGCGCGCGGCTGAACAGAACACTCAGACATCGCGCGCGCAGCTGAACAGAACACAGACATCGCACGCGCAGCTGAACAGAACACTCAGAAATCGCGCGCGCGGCTGAACAGAACACTCAGACATCGCGCGCGCAGCTGAACAGAACACTCAGAGATCGCGCGCAGCTGAACAGAACACTCAGACATCGCGCGCGCGGCTGAACAGAACACTCAGACATCGCGCGCGCAGCTGAACAGAACACTCAGACATCGCGCGCGCAGCTGAACAGAACACTCAGAGATTGCTCGCAGCTGAACAGAGCACTCAGACATCGCGCGCGGCTGAACAGAACACTCAGACATCGCGCGCGCGGCTGAACAGAACACTCAGAGATCGCGCGCAGCTGAACAGAACACTCAGACATCGCGCGCGCGGCTGAACAGAACACTCAGACATCGCGCGCGCGGCTGAACAGAACACTCAGAGATCGCACGCGCAGCAGAACAGAAAACTCAGAGATCGCTCGCGCGGCTGAACAGAACACTCAGAGATTGCTCGCAGCTGAACAGAAAACTCAGAGATCGCTCGCAGCTGAACAGAACACTCAGACATCGCGCGCGCAGCTGAACAGAACACTCAGAGATTGCTCGCAGCTGAACAGAAAACTCAGAGATCTCGCGCGCGGCTGAACAGAACACTCAGACATGGCGTGCGCGGCTGAACAGAACACTCAGACATCGCGCGCGCGGCTGAACAGAACACTCAGACATCGCGCGCGCGGCTGAACAGAACACTCAGAGATCGCGCGCAGCTGAACAGAACACTCAGACATCGCGCGCGCGGCTGAACAGAACACTCAGACATCGCGCGCAGCTGAACAGAACACTCAGACATCGCGCGCGCAGCTGAACAGAACACTCAGAGATTGCTCGCAGCTGAACAGAACACTCAGACATCGCGCGCGGCTGAACAGAACACTCAGACATCGCGCGCGCGGCTGAACAGAACACTCAGACATCGCGCGCGCGGCTGAACAGAACACTCAGAGATCGCTCGCAGCTGAACAGAAAACTCAGAGATCGCTCGCAGCTGAACAGAACACTCAGACATCGCGCGCGCAGCTGAACAGAACACTCAGAGATTGCTCGCAGCTGAACAGAAAACTCAGAGATCTCGCGCGCGGCTGAACAGAACACTCAGACATCGCGCGCGCGGCTGAACAGAACACTCAGACATCCCGCGCGCGGCTGAACAGAACACTCAGACATCGCGCGCGCAGCTGAACAGAACACAGACATCGCACGCGCAGCTGAACAGAACACTCAGAAATTGCGCGCGCGGCTGAACAGAACACTCAGAGATCGCGCGCAGCTGAACAGAACACTCAGACATCGCGCGCGCGGCTGAACAGAACACTCAGACATCGCGCGCAGCTGAACAGAACACTCAGACATCGCGCGCGCAGCTGAACAGAACACTCAGAGATTGCTCGCAGCTGAACAGAACACTCAGACATCGCGCGCGGCTGAACAGAACACTCTGACATCGCGCGCGCGGCTGAACAGAACACTCAGAGATCGCTCGCAGCTGAACAGAAAACTCAGAGATCGCTCGCAGCTGAACAGAACACTCAGACATCGCGCGCGCAGCTGAACAGAACACTCAGAGATTGCTCGCAGCTGAACAGAAAACTCAGAGATCTCGCGCGCGGCTGAACAGAACACTCAGACATCGCGCGCGCAGCTGAACAGAACACTCAGACATCGCGCGCGCGGCTGAACAGAACACTCAGACATCGCGCGCGCGGCTGAACAGAACACTCAGACATCGCGCGCGCGGCTGAACAGAACACTCAGAAATCGCGCGCGCGGCTGAACAGAACACTCAGATATCGCTCGCAGCTGAACAGAACACTCAGAGATCGCGCGCGCGGCTGAACAGAACACTCAGACATCGCGAGCGCAGCTGAACAGAACACTCAGACATCGCGCGCGCGGCTGAACAGAACACTCAGACATCGCGCGCGCGGCTGAACAGAACACTCAGACATCGCGCGCGCGGCTGAACAGAACACTCAGAAATCGCGCGCGCGGCTGAACAGAACACTCAGATATCGCTCGCAGCTGAACAGAACACTCAGAGATCGCGCGCGCGGCTGAACAGAACACTCAGAAATCGCGCGCGCGGCTGAACAGAACACTCAGACATCGCGCGCGCAGCTGAACAGAACACTCAGAGATCGCTCGCAGCTGAACAAAACACTCAGAGATCGCGCGCAGCTGAACAGAACACTCAGAGATCGCTCGCAGCTGAACAGAACACTCAGAGATCGCTCGCAGCTGAACAGAACACTCAGAGATCTCGCGCGCGGCTGAACAGAACACTCAGACATCGCGCGCGCAGCTGAACAGAACACTCAGACATCGCGCGCGCGGCTGAACAGAACACTCAGACATCGCGCGCGCGGCTGAACAGAACACTCAGACATCGCGCTCGCGGCTGAACAGAACACTCAGAGATCGCTCGCAGCTGAACAGAACACTCAGACATCGCGCGCGGGGCTGAACAGAACACTCAGAGATCGCTCGCAGCTGAACAGAACACTCAGAGATCGCGCGCGCGGCTGAACAGAACACTCAGACATCGCGCGCGCGGCTGAACAGAACACTCAGAGATCGCGCGCAGCTGAACAGAACACTCAGACATCCCGCGCGCGGCTGAACAGAACACTCAGACATCGCGCGCGCAGCTGAACAGAACACTCAGAGATCGCTCGCAGCTGAACAGAACACTCAGAGATCGCGCGCGCGGCTGAACAGAACACTCAGACATCGCGCGCGCGGCTGAACAGAACACTCAGAGATCGCGCGCAGCTGAACAGAACACTCAGACATCCCGCGCGCGGCTGAACAGAACACTCAGACATCGCGCGCGCAGCTGAACAGAACACTCAGAGATCGCTCGCAGCTGAACAGAACACTCAGACATCGCGCGCGCGGCTGAACAGAACACTCAGAGATCGCTCGCAGCTGAACAGAACACTCAGAGATCGCGCGCGCGGCTGAACAGAACACTCAGACATCGCGCGCGCGGCTGAACAGAACACTCAGAGATCGCGCGCAGCTGAACAGAACACTCAGACATCCCGCGCGCGGCTGAACAGAACACTCAGACATCGCGCGCGCAGCTGAACAGAACACAGACATCGCACGCGCAGCTGAACAGAACACTCAGAAATCGCGCGCGCGGCTGAACAGAACACTCAGACATCGCGCGCGCAGCTGAACAGAACACTCAGAGATTGCTCGCAGCTGAACAGAGCACTCAGACATCGCGCGCGGCTGAACAGAACACTCAGACATCGCGCGCGCGGCTGAACAGAACACTCAGAGATCGCGCGCAGCTGAACAGAACACTCAGACATCGCGCGCGCGGCTGAACAGAACACTCAGAGATCGCGCGCGCGGCTGAACAGAACACTCAGAGATCGCTCACAGCTGAACAGAACACTCAGACATCGCGCGCGCGGCTGAACAGAACACTCAGAGATCGCTCGCAGCTGAACAGAACACTCAGACATCGCGCGCGCGGCTGAACAGAACACTCAGACATCGCGCGCACGGCTGAACAGAACACTCAGACATCGCGCGCGCGGCTGAACAGAACACTCAGATCGCACGCGCAGCAGAACAGAAAAGTCAGAGATCGCTCGCGCGGCTGAACAGAACACTCAGACATCGCGCGCGCGGCTGAACAGAACACTCAGAGATCGCACGCGTAGCAGAACAGAAAACTCAGAGATCGCTCGCGCGGCTGAACAGAACACGCAGAGATCGCGCGCGCGGCTGAACAGAACACTGAGACATCGCGCGCGGCTGAACAGAACACTCAGAGATCGCACGCGCAGCAGAACAGAAAACTCAGAGATCGCTCGCGCGGCTGAACAGAACACTCAGAGATCGCGCGCGCGGCTGAACAGAACACTCAGACATCGCGCGCGCAGCTGAACAGAACACTCAGAGATTGCTCGCAGCTGAACAGAACACTCAGACATCGCGCGCGCGGCTGAACAGAACACTCAGAGATCGCTCGCAGCTGAACAGAACACTCAGAGATCGCGCGCGGCTGAACAGAACACTCAGAGATCGCTCGCAGCTGAACAGAACACTCAGACATCGCACGCGCGGCTGAACAGAACACTCAGACATCGCGCGCGCGGCTGAACAGAACACTCAGAGATCGCACGCGCAGCAGAACAGAAAACTCAGAGATCGCTCGCGCGGCTGAACAGAACACTCAGAGATCGCTCGCAGCTGAACAGAACACTCAGACATCGCGCGCGCGGCTGAACAGAACACTCAGACATCGCGCGCGCGGCTGAACAGAACACTCAGACATCGCGCGCGCGGCTGAACAGAACACTAAGAGATCGCGCGCGCGGCTGAACAGAACACTCAGAGATCGCTCGCAGCTGAACAGAACACTCAGACATCGCGCGCGCGGCTGAACAGAACACTCAGAGATCGCTCGCAGCTGAACAGAACACTCAGACATCGCGCGCGCGGCTGAACAGAACACTCAGAGATCGCTCGCAGCTGAACAGAACACTCAGACATCGCGCGCGCGGCTGAACAGAACACTCAGAGATCGCACGCGCAGCAGAACAGAAAACTCAGAGATCGCTCGCAGCTGAACAGAACACTCAGACATCGCGCGCGCGGCTGAACAGAACACTCAGAAATCGCGCGCGCGGCTGAACAGAACACTCAGACATCGCGCGCGCAGCTGAACAGAACACTCAGACATCGCGCGCGCGGCTGAACAGAACACTCAGACATCGCGCGCGCGGCTGAACAGAACACTCAGAGATCGCTCGCGGCTGAACAGAACACTCAGATCGTGCGCGCGGCTGAAAAGAACACTCAGACATCGCGCGCGCAGCTGAACAGAACACTCAGACATCGCACGCGCAGCTGAACAGAACACTCAGACATCGCGCGCGCGGCTGAACAGAACACTCAGAGATGGCTCGCGGCTGAACAGAACACTCAGAGATCGCTCGCGGCTGAACAGAACACTCAGAGATCGTGCGCGCGGCTGAACAGAACACTCAGACATCGCACGCGGGGCTGAACAGAACACTCAGACATCGCGCGCGCGGCTGAACAGAGAACTCAGAGATCGCTCGCAGCTGAATAGAACACTCAGAAATCGCGCGCGCGGCTAAACAGAACACTCAGATATCGCTCGCAGCTGAACAGAACACTCAGAGATCGCGCGCGCGGCTGAACAGAACACTCAGACATCGCGCGCGCGGCTGAACAGAACACTCAGACATCGCTCGCAGCTGAACAGAACACTCAGACATCGCGCGCGCGGCTGAACAGAACACTCAGAGATCGCTCGCAGCTGAACAGAACACTCAGACATCGCGCGCGCGGCTGAACAGAACACTCAGAGATCGCTCGCAGCTGAACAGAACACTCAGACATCGCGCGCACGGCTGAACAGAACACTCAGAGATCGCACGCGCAGCAGAACAGAAAGCTCAGAGATCGCTCGCGCGGCTGAACAGAACACTCAGAGATCGCAAGCGCAGCAGAGCAGAAAACTCAGAGATCGCGCGCGCGGCTGAACAGAGAACTCAGACATCGCGCGCACAGCTGAACAGAACACTCAAACATCGCGCGCGCGGCTGAACAGAACACTCAGAGATCGCTCGCAGCTGAACAGAACACTCAGAGATCGCTCGCGGCTGAACAGAACACTCAGAGATCGTGCGCGCGGCTGAAAAGAACACTCAGAGATCGCTCGCAGCTGAACAGAACACTCAGAGATCGCTCGCAGCTGAACAGAACACTCAGAGATCGCTCGCGGCTGAACAGAACACTCAGAGATCGGGCGCGCAGCTGAACAGAACACTCAGAGATCGCGCGCAGCTGAACAGAACACTCAGACATCGCGCGCGCAGCTGAACAGAACACTCAGACATCGCACGCGCAGCTGAACAGAACACTCAGAGATCGCGCGCAGCTGAACAGAACACTCAGAGATCGCGCGCAGCTGAACAGAACACTCAGACATCGCGCGCGCGGCTGAACAGAACACTCAGACATCGCGCGCGCGGCTGAACAGAACACTCAGACATCGCGCGCGCAGCAGAACAGAACAGTCAGAGATCGCGCGCAGCTGAACAGAACACTCAGAGATCGCGCGCAGCTGAACAGAACACTCAGAAATCGCGCGCGCGGCTGAACAGAACACTCAGACATCGCGCGCGCAGCTGAACAGAACACTCAGACATCGCGCGCGCAGCTGAACAGAACACTCAGACATCGCGCGCGCGGCTGAACAGAACACTCAGACATCGTGCGCGCGGCTGAACAGAACACTCAGAGATCGCGCGCAGCTGAACAGAACACTCAGACATCGCGCGCGCGGCTGAACAGAACACTCAGACATCGCGCGCGCGGCTGAACAGAACACTCAGACATCCCGCGCGCGGCTGAACAGAACACTCAGACATCGCGCGCTCGGCTGAACAGAACACTCAGAGATCGCGCGCGCGGCTGAACAGAACACTCAGAGATCGCTCGCAGCTGAACAGAACACTCAGACATCGCGCGCGCAGCTGAACAGAAGACTCAGAGATCGCTCGCAGCTGAACAGAACACTCAGAGATCGCTCGCAGCTGAACAGAACACTCAGACATCGCACGCGCAGCTGAACAGAACACTCAGAGATCGCGCGCGCAGCTGAACAGAACACTCAGACATCGCGCGCGGCTGAACAGAACACTCAGACATCGCGCGCGCAGCTGAACAGAACACTCAGAGATCGCTCGCAGCTGAACAGAACACTCAGAGATCGCTCGCAGCTGAACAGAACACTCAGACATCGCGCGCGCGGCTGAACAGAACACTCAGACATCGCGCGCGCAGCTGAACAGAACACTCAGAGATCGCTCGCAGCTGAACAGAAAACTCAGAGATCGCTCGCAGCTGAACAGAACACTCAGAGATCGCTCGCAGCTGAACAGAACACTCAGAGATCGCTCACAGCTGAACAGAAAACTCAGAGATCGCGCGCGCGGCTGAACAGAACAATCAGACATCGCACGCGCAGCTGAACAGAACACTCAGAGATCGCTCGCAGCTGAACAGAACACTCAGAGATCGCTCACAGCTGAACAGAAAACTCAGAGATCGCGCGCGCGGCTGAACAGAACAATCAGACATCGCACGCGCAGCTGAACAGAACACTCAGACATCGCGCGCGCAGCTGAACAGAAAACTCAGAGATCGCGCGCAGCTGAACAGAAAACTCAGAGATCGCGCGCAGCTGAACAGAAAACTCAGAGATCGCGCGCAGCTGAACAGAAAACTCAGAGATCGCGCGCAGCTGAACAGAACACTCAGAGATCGCTCGCAGCTGAACAGAACACTCAGAGATCGCGCGCGCGGCTGAACAGAACACTCAGACATCGCGCGCGCAGCAGAACAGAACACTCAGAGATCGCTCGCAGCTGAACAGAAAACTCAGAGATCGCTCGCAGCTGAACAGAACACTCAGAGATCGCGCGCGGCTGAACAGAACACTCAGACATCGCGCGCGCGGCTGAACAGAACACTCAGAGATCGCACGCGCAGCAGAACAGAAAACTCAGAGATCGCTCGCGCGGCTGAACAGAACACTCAGAGATCGCAAGCGCAGCAGAACAGAAAACTCAGAGATCGCGCGCGCGGCTGAACAGAGAACTCAGACATCGCGCGCACAGCTGAACAGAACACTCAGACATCGCGCGCGCGGCTGAACAGAACACTCAGAGATCGCTCGCAGCTGAACAGAACACTCAGAGATCGCTCGCGGCTGAACAGAACACTCAGAGATCTTGCGCGCGGCTGAAAAGAACACTCAGAGATCGCTCGCAGCTGAACAGAACACTCAGAGATCGCTCGCAGCTGAACAGAACACTCAGAGATCGCTCGCGGCTGAACAGAACACTCAGAGATCGGGCGCGCAGCTGAACAGAACACTCAGAGATCGCGCGCAGCTGAACAGAACACTCAGACATCGCACGCGCAGCTGAACAGAACACTCAGAGATTGCTCGCAGCTGAACAGAAAACTCAGACATCGCGCGCGCAGCTGAACAGAACACTCAGACATCGCGCGCGCAGCTGAACAGAACACTCAGAGATCGCGCGCAGCTGAACAGAACACTCAGACATCGCGCGCGCGGCTGAACAGAACACTCAGACATCGCGCGCGCGGCTGAACAGAACACTCAGACATCGCGCGCGCAGCAGAACAGAACAGTCAGAGATCGCGCGCGCAGCTGAACAGAACACTCAGAGATCGCGCGCGGCTGAACAGAACACTCAGACATCGCGCGCGCAGCTGAACAGAACACTCAGACATTGTGCGCGCGGCTGAACAGAACACTCAGAGATCGCGCGCAGCTGAACAGAACACTCAGACATCGCGCGCGCGGCTGAACAGAACACTCAGACATCCCGCGCGCGGCTGAACAGAACACTCAGACATCGCGCGCTCGGCTGAACAGAACACTCAGAGATCGCGCGCGCGGCTGAACAGAACACTCAGAGATCGCTCGCAGCTGAACATAACACTCAGAGATCGCTCGCAGCTGAACAGAACACTCAGAGATCGCTCGCAGCTGAACAGAACACTCAGAGATCGCTCGCAGCTGAACAGAAAACTCAGAGATCGCGCGCGCGGCTGAACAGAACAATCAGACATCGCACGCGCAGCTGAACAGAACACTCAGACATCGCGCGCGCAGCTGAACAGAAAACTCAGAGATCGCTCGCAGCTGAACAGAAAACTCAGAGATCGCTCGCAGCTGAACAGAACACTCAGTGATTGCGCACGGGGCTGAACAGAACACTCAGAGATCGCGCGCGGCTGAACAGAAAACTCAGAGATCGCTCGCAGCTGAACAGAAAACTCAGAGATCGCTCGCAGCTGAACAGAACACTCAGAGATCGCTCGCAGCTGAACAGAACACTCAGAGATCGCGCGCGCGGCTGAACAGAACACTCAGACATCGCGCGCGCAGCAGAACAGAACACTCAGAGATCACTCGCAGCTGAACAGAAAACTCAGAGATCGCTCGCAGCTGAACAGAACACTCAGAGATCGCGCGCGGCTGAACAGAACACTCAGAGATCGCGCGCGCGGCTGAACAGAACACTCAGACATCGCGCGCGCAGCAGAACAGAACACTCAGACATCGCGCGCGCAGCTGAACAGAAAACTCAGAGATCGCTCGCAGCTGAACAGAACACTCAGTGATTGCGCACGGGGCTGAACAGAACACTCAGAGATCGCGCGCGGCTGAACAGAAAACTCAGACATCGCGCACGCAGCTGAACAGAACACTCAGAGATCGCTCGCAGCTGAACAGAAAACTCAGAGATCGCTCGCAGCTGAACAGAACACTCAGAGATCGCTCGCAGCTGAACAGAACACTCAGAGATCGCGCGCGCGGCTGAACAGAACACTCAGACATCGCGCGCGCAGCAGAACAGAACACTCAGAGATCACTCGCAGCTGAACAGAAAACTCAGAGATCGCTCGCAGCTGAACAGAACACTCAGAGATCGCGCGCGGCTGAACAGAACACTCAGAGATCGCGCGCGCGGCTGAACAGAACACTCAGACATCGCGCGCGCAGCAGAACAGAACACTCAGACATCGCGCGCGCAGCTGAACAGAAAACTCAGAGATCGCTCGCAGCTGAACAGAACACTCAGAAATCGCGCGCGGCTGAACAGAACACTCAGATCGCGCGCGGCTGAACAGAACACTCAGACATCGCGCACGCAGCTGAACAGAACACTCAGAGATCGCACACAGCTGAACAGAACACTCAGAGATCGCGCCCGTTGCTGAACAGAACACTCAGATCGCGCGCGCAGCTGAACAGAACACACAGTGATTGCGCACGGGGCTGAACAGAACACTCAGACATCGCGCGCGCAGCTGAACAGAAAACTCAGAGATCGCTCGCAGCTGAACAGAACACTCAGAGATCGCGCGCAGCTGAACAGAACACTCAGAGATCGCTCGCAGCTGAGGAGAGCACTCAGAGATCGCTCGCAGCTGAACAGAACACTCAGAGATCGCACGCAGGTGAACAGAACACTCAGAGATCGCGCGAGCCGTAGAACAGAACACCCAGAGATCGCGCGCGCAGCTGAATAGAACACACAGAGATCGCGCGCAGCTGAACAGAACACTCAGAGATCGCGCGCAGCTGAACAGAACACTCAGACATCGCGCGCGCGGCTGAACAGAACACTCAGACATCGCGCGCGCGGCTGAACAGAACACTCAGACATCCCGCGCGCGGCTGAACAGAACACTCAGACATCGCGCGCTCGGCTGAACAGAACACTCAGAGATCGCGCGCGCGGCTGAACAGAACACTCAGAGATCGCTCGCAGCTGAACAGAACACTCAGACATCGCGCGCGCAGCTGAACAGAAGACTCAGAGATCGCTCGCAGCTGAACAGAACACTCAGAGATCGCTCGCAGCTGAACAGAACACTCAGACATCGCACGCGCAGCTGAACAGAACACTCAGAGATCGCGCGCGCAGCTGAACAGAACACTCAGACATCGCGCGCGGCTGAACAGAACACTCAGACATCGCGCGCGCAGCTGAACAGAACACTCAGAGATCGCTCGCAGCTGAACAGAACACTCAGAGATCGCTCGCAGCTGAACAGAACACTCAGACATCGCGCGCGCGGCTGAACAGAACACTCAGACATCGCGCGCGCAGCTGAACAGAACACTCAGAGATCGCTCGCAGCTGAACAGAAAACTCAGAGATCGCTCGCAGCTGAACAGAACACTCAGAGATCGCTCGCAGCTGAACAGAACACTCAGAGATCGCTCACAGCTGAACAGAAAACTCAGAGATCGCGCGCGCGGCTGAACAGAACAATCAGACATCGCACGCGCAGCTGAACAGAACACTCAGAGATCGCTCGCAGCTGAACAGAACACTCAGAGATCGCTCACAGCTGAACAGAAAACTCAGAGATCGCGCGCGCGGCTGAACAGAACAATCAGACATCGCACGCGCAGCTGAACAGAACACTCAGACATCGCGCGCGCAGCTGAACAGAAAACTCAGAGATCGCGCGCAGCTGAACAGAAAACTCAGAGATCGCGCGCAGCTGAACAGAAAACTCAGAGATCGCGCGCAGCTGAACAGAAAACTCAGAGATCGCGCGCAGCTGAACAGAACACTCAGAGATCGCTCGCAGCTGAACAGAACACTCAGAGATCGCGCGCGCGGCTGAACAGAACACTCAGACATCGCGCGCGCAGCAGAACAGAACACTCAGAGATCGCTCGCAGCTGAACAGAAAACTCAGAGATCGCTCGCAGCTGAACAGAACACTCAGAGATCGCGCGCGGCTGAACAGAACACTCAGACATCGCGCGCGCGGCTGAACAGAACACTCAGAGATCGCACGCGCAGCAGAACAGAAAACTCAGAGATCGCTCGCGCGGCTGAACAGAACACTCAGAGATCGCAAGCGCAGCAGAACAGAAAACTCAGAGATCGCGCGCGCGGCTGAACAGAGAACTCAGACATCGCGCGCACAGCTGAACAGAACACTCAGACATCGCGCGCGCGGCTGAACAGAACACTCAGAGATCGCTCGCAGCTGAACAGAACACTCAGAGATCGCTCGCGGCTGAACAGAACACTCAGAGATCTTGCGCGCGGCTGAAAAGAACACTCAGAGATCGCTCGCAGCTGAACAGAACACTCAGAGATCGCTCGCAGCTGAACAGAACACTCAGAGATCGCTCGCGGCTGAACAGAACACTCAGAGATCGGGCGCGCAGCTGAACAGAACACTCAGAGATCGCGCGCAGCTGAACAGAACACTCAGACATCGCACGCGCAGCTGAACAGAACACTCAGAGATTGCTCGCAGCTGAACAGAAAACTCAGACATCGCGCGCGCAGCTGAACAGAACACTCAGACATCGCGCGCGCAGCTGAACAGAACACTCAGAGATCGCGCGCAGCTGAACAGAACACTCAGACATCGCGCGCGCGGCTGAACAGAACACTCAGACATCGCGCGCGCGGCTGAACAGAACACTCAGACATCGCGCGCGCAGCAGAACAGAACAGTCAGAGATCGCGCGCGCAGCTGAACAGAACACTCAGAGATCGCGCGCGGCTGAACAGAACACTCAGACATCGCGCGCGCAGCTGAACAGAACACTCAGACATTGTGCGCGCGGCTGAACAGAACACTCAGAGATCGCGCGCAGCTGAACAGAACACTCAGACATCGCGCGCGCGGCTGAACAGAACACTCAGACATCCCGCGCGCGGCTGAACAGAACACTCAGACATCGCGCGCTCGGCTGAACAGAACACTCAGAGATCGCGCGCGCGGCTGAACAGAACACTCAGAGATCGCTCGCAGCTGAACATAACACTCAGAGATCGCTCGCAGCTGAACAGAACACTCAGAGATCGCTCGCAGCTGAACAGAACACTCAGAGATCGCTCGCAGCTGAACAGAAAACTCAGAGATCGCGCGCGCGGCTGAACAGAACAATCAGACATCGCACGCGCAGCTGAACAGAACACTCAGACATCGCGCGCGCAGCTGAACAGAAAACTCAGAGATCGCTCGCAGCTGAACAGAAAACTCAGAGATCGCTCGCAGCTGAACAGAACACTCAGTGATTGCGCACGGGGCTGAACAGAACACTCAGAGATCGCGCGCGGCTGAACAGAAAACTCAGAGATCGCTCGCAGCTGAACAGAAAACTCAGAGATCGCTCGCAGCTGAACAGAACACTCAGAGATCGCTCGCAGCTGAACAGAACACTCAGAGATCGCGCGCGCGGCTGAACAGAACACTCAGACATCGCGCGCGCAGCAGAACAGAACACTCAGAGATCACTCGCAGCTGAACAGAAAACTCAGAGATCGCTCGCAGCTGAACAGAACACTCAGAGATCGCGCGCGGCTGAACAGAACACTCAGAGATCGCGCGCGCGGCTGAACAGAACACTCAGACATCGCGCGCGCAGCAGAACAGAACACTCAGACATCGCGCGCGCAGCTGAACAGAAAACTCAGAGATCGCTCGCAGCTGAACAGAACACTCAGTGATTGCGCACGGGGCTGAACAGAACACTCAGAGATCGCGCGCGGCTGAACAGAAAACTCAGACATCGCGCACGCAGCTGAACAGAACACTCAGAGATCGCTCGCAGCTGAACAGAAAACTCAGAGATCGCTCGCAGCTGAACAGAACACTCAGAGATCGCTCGCAGCTGAACAGAACACTCAGAGATCGCGCGCGCGGCTGAACAGAACACTCAGACATCGCGCGCGCAGCAGAACAGAACACTCAGAGATCACTCGCAGCTGAACAGAAAACTCAGAGATCGCTCGCAGCTGAACAGAACACTCAGAGATCGCGCGCGGCTGAACAGAACACTCAGAGATCGCGCGCGCGGCTGAACAGAACACTCAGACATCGCGCGCGCAGCAGAACAGAACACTCAGACATCGCGCGCGCAGCTGAACAGAAAACTCAGAGATCGCTCGCAGCTGAACAGAACACTCAGAAATCGCGCGCGGCTGAACAGAACACTCAGATCGCGCGCGGCTGAACAGAACACTCAGACATCGCGCACGCAGCTGAACAGAACACTCAGAGATCGCACACAGCTGAACAGAACACTCAGAGATCGCGCCCGTTGCTGAACAGAACACTCAGATCGCGCGCGCAGCTGAACAGAACACACAGTGATTGCGCACGGGGCTGAACAGAACACTCAGACATCGCGCGCGCAGCTGAACAGAAAACTCAGAGATCGCTCGCAGCTGAACAGAACACTCAGAGATCGCGCGCAGCTGAACAGAACACTCAGAGATCGCTCGCAGCTGAGGAGAGCACTCAGAGATCGCTCGCAGCTGAACAGAACACTCAGAGATCGCACGCAGGTGAACAGAACACTCAGAGATCGCGCGAGCCGTAGAACAGAACACCCAGAGATCGCGCGCGCAGCTGAATAGAACACACAGAGATCGCGCGCAGCTGAACAGAACACTCAGAGATCGCTCGCAGCTGAACAGAACACTCAGAGATCGCTCGCAGTTGAACAGAACACTCAGAGATCGCTCGCAGCTGAACAGAACACTCAGAGATCGTGCGCGCAGCTGAACAGAACACTCAGAGATCGCGCGCAGCTGAACAGAACACTCAGAGATCGCTCGCAGCTGAACAGAACACTCAGAGATCGCTCGCAGCTGAACAGAACACCCAGAGATCGCGCGCAGCTGAACAGAACACCCAGAGATCGCGCGCAGCTGAACAGAACACCCAGAGATCGCGCGCAGGTGAACAGAACACTCAGAGATCACACGCAGGTGAACAGAACACTCAGAGATCGCACGAGCCGTAGAACAGAACACCCAGAGACCGCACGCAGCTGAACAGAACTCTCAGAGATCGCGCGCGCAGCTGAACAGAACACACAGAGATCGCGCGCAGCTGAACAGAACACTCAGAGATCGCGCGAGCCGTAGAACAGAACACTTAGAGATCGCGCGCAGCTGAACAGAACACTCAGAGATCGCGCGCAGCTGAACAGAACACCCAGAGATCGCGCGCAGCTGAACAGAACACTCAGAGATCGCGCGCAGCTGAACAGAACACTCAAAGATCGCACGCGGCTGAAAAGAACACTCAGAGATCGCACGCGGCTGAAAAGAACACTCAGAGATCGCGCGTGGCTGAACAGAACACTCAGAGATCGCGCGCAGCTGAACAGAACTCTCAGAGATCGCACGCGGCTGAACAGAACACTCAGAGATCGCACGCGGCTGAACAGAACACTCAGAGATCGCGCACGCAGGTGAACAGAACACTCAGAGATCGCGCGCGCAGCTGAACAGAACACTCAGAGATCGCACGCAGGTGAACAGAACACCCAGATATCGCTCACACAGGTGAACAGAACACTCAGAGATCGCGCACGCAGGTGAACAGAACACCCAGCGATCGCGCACGCAGGTGAACAGAACACTCAGAGATCGCGCGCGCAGCTGAACAGAACACTCAGAGATCGCACGCAGGTGAACAGAACACTCAGAGATCGCGCGAGCCGTAGAGCAGAACACCCAGAGATCGCGCGCGCAGCTGAACAGAACACTCAGAGATCGCGCACGCAGCTGAACAGAACACTCAGAGATCGCACGCAGGTGAACAGAACACTCAGAGATCGCGCGAGCCGTAGAACAGAACACCCAGAGATCGCGCGCGCAGCTGAACAGAACACTCAGAGATCGCACGCGCAGCTGAACAGAACACACAGATCGCGCGCAGCTGAACAGAACACTCAGAGATCGCGCGAGCCGTAGAACAGAACACCCAGAGATCGCCCGCAGCTGAACAGAACACTCAGAGATCGCGCGCGGCTGAACAGAACACTCAGACATCGCGCGCGCAGCTGAACAGAACACTCAGAGATCGCTCGCAGCTGAACAGAACACTCAGAGATCGCTCGCAGCTGAACAGAACACTCAGACATCGCGCGCGCGGCTGAACAGAACACTCAGACATCGCGCGCGCAGCTGAACAGAACACTCAGAGATCGCTCGCAGCTGAACAGAAAACTCAGAGATCGCTCGCAGCTGAACAGAACACTCAGAGATCGCTCGCAGCTGAACAGAACACTCAGAGATCGCTCGCAGCTGAACAGAAAACTCAGAGATCGCGCGCGCGGCTGAACAGAACAATCAGACATCGCACGCGCAGCTGAACAGAACACTCAGACATCGCGCGCGCAGCTGAACAGAAAACTCAGAGATCGCGCGCAGCTGAACAGAAAACTCAGAGATCGCGCACAGCTGAACAGAAAACTCAGAGATCGCGCGCAGCTGAACAGAAAACTCAGAGATCGCGCGCAGCTGAACAGAACACTCAGAGATCGCTCGCAGCTGAACAGAACACTCAGAGATCGCGCGCGCGGCTGAACAGAACACTCAGACATCGCACGCGCAGCAGAACAGAACACTCAGAGATCGCTCGCAGCTGAACAGAAAACTCAGAGATCGCTCGCAGCTGAACAGAACACTCAGAGATCGCGCGCGGCTGAACAGAACACTCAGAGATCGCGCGTGCGGCTGAACAGAACACTCAGACATCGCGCGCGCAGCAGAACAGAACACTCAGAGATCGCGCGCGCAGCTGAACAGAAAACTCAGAGATCGCTCGCAGCTGAACAGAACACTCAGTGATTGCGCACGGGGCTGAACAGAACACTCAGAGATCGCGCGCGGCTGAACAGAAAACTCAGACATCGCGCACGCAGCTGAACAGAACACTCAGAGATCGCTCGCAGCTGAACAGAAAACTCAGAGATCGCTCGCAGCTGAACAGAACACTCAGAGATCGCTCGCAGCCGAACAGAACACTCAGAGATCGCGCGCGCGGCTGAACAGAACACTCAGACATCGCGCGCGCAGCAGAACAGAACACTCAGAGATCACTCGCAGCTGAACAGAAAACTCAGAGATCGCTCGCAGCTGAACAGAACACTCAGAGATCGCGCGCGGCTGAACAGAACACTCAGAGATCGCGCGCGCGGCTGAACAGAACACTCAGACATCGCGCGCGCAGCAGAACAGAACACTCAGACATCGCGCGCGCAGCTGAACAGAAAACTCAGAGATCGCTCGCAGCTGAACAGAACACTCAGAAATCGCGCGCGGCTGAACAGAACACTCAGATCGCGCGCGGCTGAACAGAACACTCAGACATCGCGCACGCAGCTGAACAGAACACTCAGAGATCGCACACAGCTGAACAGAACACTCAGAGATCGCGCCCGTTGCTGAACAGAACACTCAGATCGCGCGCGCAGCTGAACAGAACACACAGTGATTGCGCACGGGGCTGAACAGAACACTCAGACATCGCGCGCGCAGCTGAACAGAAAACTCAGAGATCGCTCGCAGCTGAACAGAACACTCAGAGATCGCGCGCAGCTGAACAGAACACTCAGAGATCGCTCGCAGCTGAGGAGAGCACTCAGAGATCGCTCGCAGCTGAACAGAACACTCAGAGATCGCACGCAGGTGAACAGAACACTCAGAGATCGCGCGAGCCGTAGAACAGAACACCCAGAGATCGCGCGCGCAGCTGAATAGAACACACAGAGATCGCGCGCAGCTGAACAGAACACTCAGAGATCGCTCGCAGCTGAACAGAACACTCAGAGATCGCTCGCAGTTGAACAGAACACTCAGAGATCGCTCGCAGCTGAACAGAACACTCAGAGATCGTGCGCGCAGCTGAACAGAACACTCAGAGATCGCGCGCAGCTGAACAGAACACTCAGAGATCGCTCGCAGCTGAACAGAACACTCAGAGATCGCTCGCAGCTGAACAGAACACCCAGAGATCGCGCGCAGCTGAACAGAACACCCAGAGATCGCGCGCAGCTGAACAGAACACCCAGAGATCGCGCGCAGGTGAACAGAACACTCAGAGATCACACGCAGGTGAACAGAACACTCAGAGATCGCACGAGCCGTAGAACAGAACACCCAGAGACCGCACGCAGCTGAACAGAACTCTCAGAGATCGCGCGCGCAGCTGAACAGAACACACAGAGATCGCGCGCAGCTGAACAGAACACTCAGAGATCGCGCGAGCCGTAGAACAGAACACTTAGAGATCGCGCGCAGCTGAACAGAACACTCAGAGATCGCGCGCAGCTGAACAGAACACCCAGAGATCGCGCGCAGCTGAACAGAACACTCAGAGATCGCGCGCAGCTGAACAGAACACTCAAAGATCGCACGCGGCTGAAAAGAACACTCAGAGATCGCACGCGGCTGAAAAGAACACTCAGAGATCGCGCGTGGCTGAACAGAACACTCAGAGATCGCGCGCAGCTGAACAGAACTCTCAGAGATCGCACGCGGCTGAACAGAACACTCAGAGATCGCACGCGGCTGAACAGAACACTCAGAGATCGCGCACGCAGGTGAACAGAACACTCAGAGATCGCGCGCGCAGCTGAACAGAACACTCAGAGATCGCACGCAGGTGAACAGAACACCCAGATATCGCTCACACAGGTGAACAGAACACTCAGAGATCGCGCACGCAGGTGAACAGAACACCCAGCGATCGCGCACGCAGGTGAACAGAACACTCAGAGATCGCGCGCGCAGCTGAACAGAACACTCAGAGATCGCACGCAGGTGAACAGAACACTCAGAGATCGCGCGAGCCGTAGAGCAGAACACCCAGAGATCGCGCGCGCAGCTGAACAGAACACTCAGAGATCGCGCACGCAGCTGAACAGAACACTCAGAGATCGCACGCAGGTGAACAGAACACTCAGAGATCGCGCGAGCCGTAGAACAGAACACCCAGAGATCGCGCGCACAGCTGAACAGAACACTCAGAGATCGCACGCGCAGCTGAACAGAACACACAGATCGCGCGCAGCTGAACAGAACACTCAGAGATCGCGCGAGCCGTAGAACAGAACACCCAGAGATCGCCCGCAGCTGAACAGAACACTCAGAGATCGCGCGTAGCTGAACAGAACACTCAGAGATCGCACGCGCAGCAGAACAGAACACTCAGAGATCGCGTGCGCAGCTGAACAGAACACTCAGAGATCGCACGCGGCTGAACAGAACACTCAGAGATCGCGCGTGGCTGAATAGAACACTCAGAGATTGCGCACGCGGCTGAACAGAACACCCAGAGACCGCACGCGCAGCAGAACAGAACACTCAGAGATCGCGTGCGCCGCTGAACAGAACACTCAGAGATCGCGTGCGCAGCTGAACAGAACACTCATAGATCGCACGCGGCTGAACAGAACACTCAGAGATCGCGCGTGGCTGAATAGAACACTCAGAGATTGCGCACGCGCAGCAGACCAGAACACTCAGAGATCGTCCGCAGCTGAATAGAACACTCAGAGATCGTCCGCAGCTGAATAGAACACTCAGAGATCGCGCGCAGCTGAATAGAACACTCAGAGATCGCGCGCAACTGAACAGAACACTCAGAGATCGTCTGCAGCTGAACAGAACACTCAGAGATCGTCCGCAGCTGAACAGAACACTCAGAGATCGCGCGCAGCTGAACAGAACACTCAGAGATCGCGCGCAGCTGAACAGAACACTCAGAGATCGCGCGCAGCTAAACAGAACACTCAGATATCGCACGCGCAGCTGGGCAGAACACACAGAGATCGCTCGCAGTTGAACAGAACACCCAGAGATCGCACGCAGCTGAACAGAACACCCAGAGATTGCACGCGCAGCTGAACAGAACACTCAGAGATCGCGCGCAGCTGAACAGAACACCCAGAGATCGCCGGCAGCTGAAGAGAACACTTAGAGATCCCGCGCAGCTGAACAGAACACTCAGAGATCGCACGCCCGGCTGAACAGAACACTCAGAGATCGCGCGTGGCTGAATAGAACGCTCAGAGATCGCGCCCGCGGCTGAACAGAACACTCAGAGATCGCTCGCAGCTGAATAGAACACCCAGATATCGCACAGCTGAACAGAACACTCAGAGATCGCGCACGCAGGTGAACAGAACACTCAGAGATCTCGTACGCAGGTGAACAGAACACCCAGAGATCGCTCACACAGGTGAACAGAACACTCAGAGATCGCACACGCAGGTGAACAGAACACCAAGCGATCGTGCGCAGCTGAACAGAACACTCAGATCGCTGGAGCCGCTGAACAGAACACTCAGAGATCACAAGCAGCTGAACAGAACACTCAGATCGCGGAAGCCGCTGAACAGAACACTCAGAGATGGCGCGCAGCTGAACAGAACACTCAGAGATCGCGCGCAGCTGAACAGAACACTCAGAGATCGCGCGCAGCTGAACAGAACACTCAGAGATCGCGCGCACCTGAACAGAACACTCAGAGATCGCGCGCAGCTGAACAGAACACTCAGAGATCGCGCGCGCAGCTGAACAGAACACTCAGAGATCGCACGCGGCTGAACAGAACACTCAGAGATCGCGCACGCAGGTGAACAGAACACTCAGAGATCGCGCGCGCAGCTGAACAGAACACTCAGAGATCGCACGCAGGTGAACAGAACACCCAGATATCGCTCACACAGGTGAACAGAACACTCAGAGATCGCGCACGCAGGTGAACAGAACACCCAGCGATCGCGCACGCAGGTGAACAGAACACTCAGAGATCGTGCGCGCAGCTGAACAGAACACTCAGATCGCGGGAGCCGCTGAACAGAACACTCAGAGATCACACGCAGCTGAACATAACACTCAGATCGCGGAAGCCGCTGAATAGAACACTCAGAGATGGCGCGCAGCTGAACAGAACACTCAGAGATCGCGCACACAGGTGAACAGAACACCCAGAGATCGCGCGTGCCGTAAAACAGAACACTCAGAGATCGCGCCCGTGGCTGAACAGAACACTCAGAGATCGCGCGCAGCTGAACAGAACACTCAGACATCGCGCGCGCGGCTGAACAGAACATTCAGAGATCGCGCCCGTGGCTGAACAGAACACTCAGATCGCGCGCAGCTGAGGAGAGCACTCAGAGATCGCTCGCAGCTGAACAGAACACTCAGAGATCGCTCGCAGCTGAACAGAACACTCAGAGATCGCTCGCAGTTGAACAGAACACTCAGAGATCGCTCGCAGCTGAACAGAACACTCAGAGATCGTGCGCGCAGCTGAACAGAACACTCAGAGATCGCGCGCAGCTGAACAGAACACTCAGAGATCGCTCGCAGCTGAACAGAACACTCAGAGATCGCTCGCAGCTGAACAGAACACCCAGAGATCGCGCGCAGCTGAACAGAACACCCAGAGATCGCGCGCAGCTGAACAGAACACTCAGAAATCGCGCGCAGGTGAACAGAACACTCAGAGATCGCACGCAGGTGAACAGAACTCTCAGAGATCACACGCAGGTGAACAGAACACTCAGAGATCGCACGAGCCGTAGAACAGAACACCCAGAGACCGCACGCAGCTGAACAGAACACTCAGAGATCGCACGCAGGTGAACAGAACTCTCAGAGATTGCACGCAGGTGAACAGAACACTCAGAGATCGCGCAAGCCGTAGAACAGAACACCCAGAGATCGCACGCAGCTGAACAGAATACTCAGAGATCGCGCGCGCAGCTGAACAGAACACACAGAGATCGCGCGCAGCTGAACAGAACACTCAGACATCGCGCGAGCCGTAGAACAGAACACTTAGAGATCGCCCGCAGCTGAACAGAACACTCAAAGATCGCGCGCAGCTGAACAGAACACCCAGAGATCGCGCGCAGCTGAACAGAACACTCAGAGATCGCGCGCAGCTGAACAGAACACTCAAAGATCGCACGCGGCTGAAAAGAACACTCAGAGATCGCACGCGGCTGAAAAGAACACTCAGAGATCGCGCGTGGCTGAACAGAACACTCAGAGATCGCGCGCAGCTGAACAGAACTCTCAGAGATCGCACGCGGCTGAACAGAACACTCAGAGATCGCGCGAGCCGTAGAACAGAACACCCAGATATCGCTCACACAGGTGAACAGAACACTCAGAGATCGCGCACGCAGGTGAACAGAACACCCAGCGATCGCGCACGCAGGTGAACAGAACACTCAGAGATCGCGCGCGCAGCTGAACAGAACACTCAGATCGCGGGAGCCGCTGAACAGAACACTCAGAGATCACACGCAGCTGAACATAACACTCAGATCGCGGAAGCCGCTGAATAGAACACTCAGAGATGGCGCGCAGCTGAACAGAACACTCAGAGATCGCGCACACAGGTGAACAGAACACCCAGAGATCGCGCGTGCCGTAAAACAGAACACTCAGAGATCGCGCCCGTGGCTGAACAGAACACTCAGAGATCGCGCGCAGCTGAACAGAACACTCAGACATCGCGCGCGCGGCTGAACAGAACATTCAGAGATCGCGCCCGTGGCTGAACAGAACACTCAGATCGCGCGCAGCTGAGGAGAGCACTCAGAGATTGCTCGCAGCTGAACAGAACACTCAGAGATCGCTCGCAGCTGAACAGAACACTCAGAGATCGCTCGCAGTTGAACAGAACACTCAGAGATCGCTCGCAGCTGAACAGAACACTCAGAGATCGTGCGCGCAGCTGAACAGAACACTCAGAGATCGCGCACAGCTGAACAGAACACTCAGAGATCGCTCGCAGCTGAACAGAACACTCAGAGATCGCTCGCAGCTGAACAGAACACCCAGAGATCGCGCGCAGCTGAACAGAACACCCAGAGATCGCGCGCAGCTGAACAGAACACTCAGAAATCGCGCGCAGGTGAACAGAACACTCAGAGATCGCACGCAGGTGAACAGAACTCTCAGAGATCACACGCAGGTGAACAGAACACTCAGAGATCGCACGAGCCGTAGAACAGAACACCCAGAGACCGCACGCAGCTGAACAGAACACTCAGAGATCGCACGCAGGTGAACAGAACTCTCAGAGATTGCACGCAGGTGAACAGAACACTCAGAGATCGCGCGAGCCGTAGAACAGAACACCCAGAGATCGCACGCAGCTGAACAGAATACTCAGAGATCGCGCGCGCAGCTGAACAGAACACACAGAGATCGCGCGCAGCTGAACAGAACACTCAGACATCGCGCGAGCCGTAGAAGAGAACACTTAGAGATCGCCCGCAGCTGAACAGAACACTCAGAGATCGCGCGCAGCTGAACAGAACACCCAGAGATCGCGCGCAGCTGAACAGAACACTCAGAGATCGCGCGCAGCTGAACAGAACACTCAAAGATCGCACGCGGCTGAAAAGAACACTCAGAGATCGCACGCGGCTGAAAAGAACACTCAGAGATCGCGCGTGGCTGAACAGAACACTCAGAGATCGCACGCGGCTGAACAGAACTCTCAGAGATCGCACGCGGCTGAACAGAACACTCAGAGATCGCGCGAGCCGTAGAACAGAACACCCAGAGATCGCGCGCGCAGCTGAATAGAACACTCAGAGATCGCACGCAGGTGAACAGAACACTCAGAGATCGCGCGAGCCGTAGAACAGAACACCCAGAGATCGCGCGCGCAGCTGAATAGAACACACAGAGATCGCGCGCAGCTGAACAGAACACTCAGAGATCGCGCGCGCAGCTGAACAGAACACCCAGAGATCGCACGCAGCTGAACAGAATACTCAGACAGCGCGCGCGGCTGAACAGAACACTCAGACATCGCGCGCGCGGCTGAACAGAACACTCAGACATCGCGCGCGCGGCTGAACAGAACACTCAGAGATCGCACGCGCAGCAGAACAGAAAACTCAGAGATCGCTCGCGCGGCTGAACAGAAAACTCAGAGATCGCTCGCAGCTGAACAGAACACTCAGAGATCGCGCGCAGCTGAACAGAACACTCAGACATCGCGCGCGCAGCTGAACAGAACACTCAGACATCGCGCGCAGCTGAACAGAACACTCAGAGATCGCTCGCAGCTGAACAGAACACTCAGACATCGCGCGCGCAGCTGAACAGAACACTCAGACATCGCACGCGCAGCTGAACAGAACACTCAGAGATTGCTCGCAGCTGAACAGAACACTCAGAGATCGCTCGCAGCTGAACAGAAAACTCAGAGATCTCGTGCGCGGCTGAACAGAACACTCAGACATCGCGCGTGCAGCTGAACAGAACACTCAGACATCGCGCGCGCAGCTGAACAGAACACTCAGACATCGCGCGCACGGCTGAACAGAACACTCAGACATCGCGCGCGCAGCAGAACAGAACACTCAGAGATCGCGCACGCAGCTGAACAGATAACTCAGAGATCGCTTGCAGCTGAACAGAACACTCAGAAATCGCGCGCGCGGCTGAACAGATCACTCAGACATCGCGCGCGCAGCTGAACAGAACACTCAGACATCGCGCGCGCGGCTGAACAGAACACTCAGACATCGCGCGCGCGGCTGAACAGAACACTCAGAGATCGCTCGCGGCTGAACAGAACACTCAGACATCGCGCGCGCGGCTGAACAGAACACTCAGACATCGCGCGCGCGGCTGAACAGAACACTCAGAGATCGCTCGCAGCTGAACAGAAAACTCAGAGATCGGGCGTGCAGCTGAACAGAACACTCAGAGATCGCGCGCAGCTGAACAGAACACTCAGACATCGCGCGCGCAGCTGAACAGAACACTCAGACATCGCGCGCAGCTGAACAGAACACTCAGAGATCGCTCGCAGCTGAACAGAACACTCAGACATCGCGCGCGCAGCTGAACAGAACACTCAGACATCGCACGCGCAGCTGAACAGAACACTCAGAGATTGCTCGCAGCTGAACAGAACACTCAGAGATCGCTCGCAGCTGAACAGAAAACTCAGAGATCTCGTGCGCGGCTGAACAGAACACTCAGACATCGCGCGTGCAGCTGAACAGAACACTCAGACATCGCGCGCGCAGCTGAACAGAACACTCAGACATCGCGCGCACGGCTGAACAGAACACTCAGACATCGCGCGCGCAGCAGAACAGAACACTCAGAGATCGCGCACGCAGCTGAACAGATAACTCAGAGATCGCTTGCAGCTGAACAGAACACTCAGAAATCGCGCGCGCGGCTGAACAGATCACTCAGACATCGTGCGCGCAGCTGAACAGAACACTCAGACATCGCGCGCGCGGCTGAACAGAACACTCAGACATCGCGCGCGCGGCTGAACAGAACACTCAGAAATCGCGCGCGCGCCTGAACAGAACACTCAGACATCGCGCGCGCAGCTGAACAGAACACTCAGACATCGCGCGCGCGGCTGAACAGAACACTCAGACATCGCACGCGCGGCTGAACAGAACACTCAGACATCGCGCGCAGCTGAACAGAACACTCAGAGATCGCTTGCAGCTGAACAGAACACTCAGAAATCGCGCGCGCGGCTGAACAGATCACTCAGACATCGCGCGCGGCTGAACAGAACACTCAGACATCCCGCGCGCAGCTGAACAGAACACTCAGACATCGCGCGCGCAGCTGAACAGAACACTCAGACATCGCGCGCGCAGCTGAACAGAACACTCAGACATCGCGCGCGCGGCTGAACAGAACACTCAGACATCGCGCGCGCGGCTGAACAGAACACTCAGACATCGCGCGCGCGGCTGAACAGAACACTCAGAGATCGCACGCGCAGCAGAACAGAAAACTCAGAGATCGCTCGCGCGGCTGAACAGAACACTCAGACATCGCGCGCGCGGCTGAACAGAACACTCAGATATCGCTCGCAGCTGAACAGAACACTCAGAGATCGCGCGCGCGGCTGAACAGAACACTCAGACATCGCGAGCGCAGCTGAACAGAACACTCAGACATCGCGCGCGCGGCTGAACAGAACACTCAGACATCGCGCGCGCGGCTGAACAGAACACTCAGACATCGCGCGCGCGGCTGAACAGAACACTCAGACATCGCGCGCGCGGCTGAACAGAACACTCAGAGATTGCTCGCAGCTGAACAGAACACTCAGACATCGCGCGCGCAGCTGAACAGAACACTCAGAGATCGCGCGCAGCTGAACAGAACACTCAGACATCGCGCGCGCAGCTGAACAGAACACTCAGACATCGCGCGCGCGGCTGAACAGAACACTCAGACATCGCGCGCGCAGCAGAACAGAACACTCAGAGATCGCGCGCGCAGCTGAACAGAGAACTCAGAGATCGCTCGCAGCTGAACAGAACACTCAGACATCGCGCGCGCAGCTGAACAGAACACTCAGACATCGCACGCGCAGCTGAACAGAACACTCAGAGATTGCTCGCAGCTGAACAGAACACTCAGAGATCGCTCGCAGCTGAACAGAACACTCAGAGATCTCGCGCGCGGCTGAACAGAACACTCAGACATCGCGCGCGCAGCTGAACAGAACACTCAGACATCGCGCGCGCAGCTGAACAGAACACTCAGAGATTGCTCGCAGCTGAACAGAACACTCAGACATCGCGTGCGCGGCTGAACAGAACACTCAGAGATCGCTCGCAGCTGAACAGAACACTCAGACATCGCGCGCGCGGCTGAACAGAACACTCAGAGATCGCGCGCGCGGCTGAACAGAACACTCAGAGATCGCTCGCAGCTGAACAGAACACTCAGACATCGCTCGCAGCTGAACAGAACACTCAGAGATCGCGCGCGCGGCTGAACAGAACACTCAGAAATCGCGCGCGCGGCTGAACAGAACACTCAGACATCGCGCGCGCAGCTGAACAGAACACTCAGAGATCGCGCGCAGCTGAACAGAACACTCAGACATCGCGCGCGCGGCTGAACAGAACACTCAGACATCGCGCGCGCGGCTGAACAGAACACTCAGACATCGCGCGCGCGGCTGAACAGAACTCTCAGAGATCACACGCAGGTGAACAGAACACTCAGAGATCGCACGAGCCGTAGAACAGAACACCCAGAGACCGCACGCAGCTGAACAGAACACTCAGAGATCGCACGCAGGTGAACAGAACTCTCAGAGATTGCACGCAGGTGAACAGAACACTCAGAGATCGCGCGAGCCGTAGAACAGAACACCCAGAGATCGCACGCAGCTGAACAGAATACTCAGAGATCGCGCGCGCAGCTGAACAGAACACACAGAGATCGCGCGCAGCTGAACAGAACACTCAGACATCGCGCGAGCCGTAGAAGAGAACACTTAGAGATCGCCCGCAGCTGAACAGAACACTCAGAGATCGCGCGCAGCTGAACAGAACACCCAGAGATCGCGCGCAGCTGAACAGAACACTCAGAGATCGCGCGCAGCTGAACAGAACACTCAAAGATCGCACGCGGCTGAAAAGAACACTCAGAGATCGCACGCGGCTGAAAAGAACACTCAGAGATCGCGCGTGGCTGAACAGAACACTCAGAGATCGCACGCGGCTGAACAGAACTCTCAGAGATCGCACGCGGCTGAACAGAACACTCAGAGATCGCGCGAGCCGTAGAACAGAACACCCAGAGATCGCGCGCGCAGCTGAATAGAACACTCAGAGATCGCACGCAGGTGAACAGAACACTCAGAGATCGCGCGAGCCGTAGAACAGAACACCCAGAGATCGCGCGCGCAGCTGAATAGAACACACAGAGATCGCGCGCAGCTGAACAGAACACTCAGAGATCGCGCGCGCAGCTGAACAGAACACCCAGAGATCGCACGCAGCTGAACAGAATACTCAGACAGCGCGCGCGGCTGAACAGAACACTCAGACATCGCGCGCGCGGCTGAACAGAACACTCAGACATCGCGCGCGCGGCTGAACAGAACACTCAGAGATCGCACGCGCAGCAGAACAGAAAACTCAGAGATCGCTCGCGCGGCTGAACAGAAAACTCAGAGATCGCTCGCAGCTGAACAGAACACTCAGAGATCGCGCGCAGCTGAACAGAACACTCAGACATCGCGCGCGCAGCTGAACAGAACACTCAGACATCGCGCGCAGCTGAACAGAACACTCAGAGATCGCTCGCAGCTGAACAGAACACTCAGACATCGCGCGCGCAGCTGAACAGAACACTCAGACATCGCACGCGCAGCTGAACAGAACACTCAGAGATTGCTCGCAGCTGAACAGAACACTCAGAGATCGCTCGCAGCTGAACAGAAAACTCAGAGATCTCGTGCGCGGCTGAACAGAACACTCAGACATCGCGCGTGCAGCTGAACAGAACACTCAGACATCGCGCGCGCAGCTGAACAGAACACTCAGACATCGCGCGCACGGCTGAACAGAACACTCAGACATCGCGCGCGCAGCAGAACAGAACACTCAGAGATCGCGCACGCAGCTGAACAGATAACTCAGAGATCGCTTGCAGCTGAACAGAACACTCAGAAATCGCGCGCGCGGCTGAACAGATCACTCAGACATCGCGCGCGCAGCTGAACAGAACACTCAGACATCGCGCGCGCGGCTGAACAGAACACTCAGACATCGCGCGCGCGGCTGAACAGAACACTCAGAGATCGCTCGCGGCTGAACAGAACACTCAGACATCGCGCGCGCGGCTGAACAGAACACTCAGACATCGCGCGCGCGGCTGAACAGAACACTCAGAGATCGCTCGCAGCTGAACAGAAAACTCAGAGATCGGGCGTGCAGCTGAACAGAACACTCAGAGATCGCGCGCAGCTGAACAGAACACTCAGACATCGCGCGCGCAGCTGAACAGAACACTCAGACATCGCGCGCAGCTGAACAGAACACTCAGAGATCGCTCGCAGCTGAACAGAACACTCAGACATCGCGCGCGCAGCTGAACAGAACACTCAGACATCGCACGCGCAGCTGAACAGAACACTCAGAGATTGCTCGCAGCTGAACAGAACACTCAGAGATCGCTCGCAGCTGAACAGAAAACTCAGAGATCTCGTGCGCGGCTGAACAGAACACTCAGACATCGCGCGTGCAGCTGAACAGAACACTCAGACATCGCGCGCGCAGCTGAACAGAACACTCAGACATCGCGCGCACGGCTGAACAGAACACTCAGACATCGCGCGCGCAGCAGAACAGAACACTCAGAGATCGCGCACGCAGCTGAACAGATAACTCAGAGATCGCTTGCAGCTGAACAGAACACTCAGAAATCGCGCGCGCGGCTGAACAGATCACTCAGACATCGTGCGCGCAGCTGAACAGAACACTCAGACATCGCGCGCGCGGCTGAACAGAACACTCAGACATCGCGCGCGCGGCTGAACAGAACACTCAGAAATCGCGCGCGCGCCTGAACAGAACACTCAGACATCGCGCGCGCAGCTGAACAGAACACTCAGACATCGCGCGCGCGGCTGAACAGAACACTCAGACATCGCACGCGCGGCTGAACAGAACACTCAGACATCGCGCGCAGCTGAACAGAACACTCAGAGATCGCTTGCAGCTGAACAGAACACTCAGAAATCGCGCGCGCGGCTGAACAGATCACTCAGACATCGCGCGCGGCTGAACAGAACACTCAGACATCCCGCGCGCAGCTGAACAGAACACTCAGACATCGCGCGCGCAGCTGAACAGAACACTCAGACATCGCGCGCGCAGCTGAACAGAACACTCAGACATCGCGCGCGCGGCTGAACAGAACACTCAGACATCGCGCGCGCGGCTGAACAGAACACTCAGACATCGCGCGCGCGGCTGAACAGAACACTCAGAGATCGCACGCGCAGCAGAACAGAAAACTCAGAGATCGCTCGCGCGGCTGAACAGAACACTCAGACATCGCGCGCGCGGCTGAACAGAACACTCAGATATCGCTCGCAGCTGAACAGAACACTCAGAGATCGCGCGCGCGGCTGAACAGAACACTCAGACATCGCGAGCGCAGCTGAACAGAACACTCAGACATCGCGCGCGCGGCTGAACAGAACACTCAGACATCGCGCGCGCGGCTGAACAGAACACTCAGACATCGCGCGCGCGGCTGAACAGAACACTCAGACATCGCGCGCGCGGCTGAACAGAACACTCAGAGATTGCTCGCAGCTGAACAGAACACTCAGACATCGCGCGCGCAGCTGAACAGAACACTCAGAGATCGCGCGCAGCTGAACAGAACACTCAGACATCGCGCGCGCAGCTGAACAGAACACTCAGACATCGCGCGCGCGGCTGAACAGAACACTCAGACATCGCGCGCGCAGCAGAACAGAACACTCAGAGATCGCGCGCGCAGCTGAACAGAGAACTCAGAGATCGCTCGCAGCTGAACAGAACACTCAGACATCGCGCGCGCAGCTGAACAGAACACTCAGACATCGCACGCGCAGCTGAACAGAACACTCAGAGATTGCTCGCAGCTGAACAGAACACTCAGAGATCGCTCGCAGCTGAACAGAACACTCAGAGATCTCGCGCGCGGCTGAACAGAACACTCAGACATCGCGCGCGCAGCTGAACAGAACACTCAGACATCGCGCGCGCAGCTGAACAGAACACTCAGAGATTGCTCGCAGCTGAACAGAACACTCAGACATCGCGTGCGCGGCTGAACAGAACACTCAGAGATCGCTCGCAGCTGAACAGAACACTCAGACATCGCGCGCGCGGCTGAACAGAACACTCAGAGATCGCGCGCGCGGCTGAACAGAACACTCAGAGATCGCTCGCAGCTGAACAGAACACTCAGACATCGCTCGCAGCTGAACAGAACACTCAGAGATCGCGCGCGCGGCTGAACAGAACACTCAGAAATCGCGCGCGCGGCTGAACAGAACACTCAGACATCGCGCGCGCAGCTGAACAGAACACTCAGAGATCGCGCGCAGCTGAACAGAACACTCAGACATCGCGCGCGCGGCTGAACAGAACACTCAGACATCGCGCGCGCGGCTGAACAGAACACTCAGACATCGCGCGCGCGGCTGAACAGAACAATCAGACATCGCGCGCGCGGCTGAACAGAACACTCAGAGATTGCTCGCAGCTGAACAGAACACTCAGACATCGCGCGCGCAGCTGAACAGAACACTCAGAGATCGCGCGCAGCTGAACAGAACACTCAGACATCGCGCGCGCAGCTGAACAGAACACTCAGACATCGCGCGCGCGGCTGAACAGAACACTCAGACATCGCGCGCGCAGCAGAACAGAACACTCAGAGATCGCGCGCGCAGCTGAACAGAGAACTCAGAGATCGCTCGCAGCTGAACAGAACACTCAGACATCGCGCGCGCAGCTGAACAGAACACTCAGACATCGCACGCGCAGCTGAACAGAACACTCAGAGATTGCTCGCAGCTGAACAGAACACTCAGAGATCGCTCGCAGCTGAACAGAACACTCAGAGATTGCTCGCAGCTGAACAGAACACTCAGACATCGCGTGCGCGGCTGAACAGAACACTCAGAGATCGCTCGCAGCTGAACAGAACACTCAGACATCGCGCGCGCGGCTGAACAGAACACTCAGAGATCGCGCGCGCGGCTGAACAGAACACTCAGAGATCGCTCGCAGCTGAACAGAACACTCAGACATCGCTCGCAGCTGAACAGAACACTCAGAGATCGCGCGCGCGGCTGAACAGAACACTCAGAAATCGCGCGCGCGGCTGAACAGAACACTCAGACATCGCGCGCGCAGCTGAACAGAACACTCAGAGATCGCGCGCAGCTGAACAGAACACTCAGACATGGCGCGTGCGGCTGAACAGAACACTCAGACATCGCGCGCGCAGCTGAACAGAACACTCAGAGATCGCGCGCAGCTGAACAGAACACTCAGACATCGCGCGCGCGGCTGAACAGAACACTCAGAGATTGCTCGCAGCTGAACAGAACACTCAGAGATCGCTCGCGGCTGAACAGAAAACTCAGAGATCTCGCGCGCGGCTGAACAGAACACTCAGACATCGCGCGCGCGGCTGAACAGAACACTCAGACATCGCGCGCGCAGCAGAACAGAACACTCAGAGATCGCGCGCGCAGCTGAACAGAGAACTCAGAGATCGCTCGCAGCTGAACAGAACACTCAGACATCGCGCGCGCAGCTGAACAGAACACTCAGACATCGCACGCGCAGCTGAATAGAACACTCAGAGATTGCTCGCAGCTGAACAGAACACTCAGACATCGCGCGCGCGGCTGAACAGAACACTCAGAGATCGCGCGCAGCTGAACAGAACACTCAGACATCGCGCGCGCGGCTGAACAGAACACTCAGAGATCGCGCGCAGCTGAACAGAACACTCAGACATCGCGCGCGCGGCTGAACAGAACATTCAGACATCGCGCGCGCGGCTGAACAGAACACTCAGAGATCGCGCGCGCGGCTGAACAGAACACTCAGAGATGGCTCGCAGCTGAACAGAACACTCAGACATCGCGCGCGCGGCTGAACAGAACACTCAGAGATCGCTCGCAGCTGAACAGAACACTCAGACATCGCGCGCACGGCTGAACAGAACACTCAGAGATCGCTCGCAATTGAACAGAACACTCAGACATCTCGCGAGCGGCTGAACAAAACACTCAGACATCGCGCGCGCGGCTGAACAGAACACTCAGACATCGCGCGCGGCTGAACAGAACACTCAGACATCGCGCGCGGCTGAACAGAACACTCAGAGATCGCACGTGCAGCAGAACAGAAAACTCAGAGATCGCTCGCGCGGCTGAACAGAACACTCAGAGATCGCGCGCGCGGCTGAACAGAACACTCAGAGATCGCGCGCGCGGCTGAACAGAACACTCAGAGATCGCTCGCAGCTGAACAGAACACTCAGACATCGCTCGCAGCTGAACAGAACACTCAGAGATCGCGCGCGCGGCTGAACAGAACACTCAGAGATCGCTCGCAGCTGAACAGAACACTCAGACATCGCTCGCAGCTGAACAGAACACTCAGACATCGCGCGCGGCTGAACAGAACACTCAGACATCGCGCGCGCGGCTGAACAGAACACTCAGAGATTGCTCGCAGCTGAACAGAACACTCAGACATCGCGCGCGCAGCTGAACAGAACACTCAGAGATCGCGCGCAGCTGAACAGAACACTCAGACATCGCGCGCGCAGCTGAACAGAACACTCAGACATCGCGCGCGCGGCTGAACAGAACACTCAGACATCGCGCGCGCAGCAGAACAGAACACTCAGAGATCGCGCGCGCAGCTGAACAGAGAACTCAGAGATCGCTCGCAGCTGAACAGAACACTCAGACATCGCGCGCGCAGCTGAACAGAACACTCAGACATCGCACGCGCAGCTGAACAGAACACTCAGAGATTGCTCGCAGCTGAACAGAACACTCAGAGATCGCTCGCAGCTGAACAGAACACTCAGAGATCTCGCGCGCGGCTGAACAGAACACTCAGACATCGCGCGCGCAGCTGAACAGAACACTCAGACATCGCGCGCGCAGCTGAACAGAACACTCAGAGATTGCTCGCAGCTGAACAGAACACTCAGACATCGCGTGCGCGGCTGAACAGAACACTCAGAGATCGCTCGCAGCTGAACAGAACACTCAGACATCGCGCGCGCGGCTGAACAGAACACTCAGAGATCGCGCGCGCGGCTGAACAGAACACTCAGAGATCGCTCGCAGCTGAACAGAACACTCAGACATCGCTCGCAGCTGAACAGAACACTCAGAGATCGCGCGCGCGGCTGAACAGAACACTCAGAAATCGCGCGCGCGGCTGAACAGAACACTCAGAGATCGCGCGCAGCTGAACAGAACACTCAGACATGGCGCGTGCGGCTGAACAGAACACTCAGAAATCGCGCGCGCGGCTGAACAGAACACTCAGACATCGCGCGCGCAGCTGAACAGAACACTCAGAGATCGCGCGCAGCTGAACAGAAGACTCAGACATCGCGCGCGCGGCTGAACAGAACACTCAGAGATTGCTCGCAGCTGAACAGAACACTCAGAGATCGCTCGCGGCTGAACAGAAAACTCAGAGATCTCGCGCGCGGCTGAACAGAACACTCAGACATCGCGCGCGCAGCAGAACAGAACACTCAGAGATCGCGCGCGCAGCTGAACAGAGAACTCAGAGATCGCTCGCAGCTGAACAGAACACTCAGACATCGCGCGCGCAGCTGAACAGAACACTCAGACATCGCACGCGCAGCTGAATAGAACACTCAGAGATTGCTCGCAGCTGAACAGAACACTCAGACATCGCGCGCGCGGCTGAACAGAACACTCAGAGATCGCGCGCAGCTGAACAGAACACTCAGACATCGCGCGCACGGCTGAACAGAACACTCAGACATCGCGCGCGCAGCAGAACAGAACACTCAGACATCGCGCGCGCGGCTGAACAGAATACTCAGAGATTGCTCGCAGCTGAACAGAACACTCAGAGATCGCTCGCAGCTGAACAGAAAACTCAGAGATCTCGCGCGCGGCTGAACAGAACACTCAGACATCGCACGCGCAGCTGAACAGAACACTCAGACATCGCGCGCGCAGCTGAACAGAACACTCAGACATCGCGCGCAGCTGAACAGAACACTCAGAGATCGCTCGCAGCTGAACAGAACACTCAGACATCGCGCGCGCAGCTGAACAGAACACTCAGAGATTGCTCGCAGCTGAACAGAAAACTCAGAGATCTCGTGCGCGGCTGAACAGAACACTCAGACATCGCGCGTGCAGCTGAACAGAACACTCAGACATCGCGCGCAGCTGAACAGAACACTCAGAGATCGCTCGCAGCTGAACAGAACACTCAGACATCGCGCGCGCAGCTGAACAGAACACTCAGAGATTGCTCGCAGCTGAACAGAACACTCAGAGATCGCTCGCAGCTGAACAGAAAACTCAGAGATCTCGTGCGCGGCTGAACAGAACACTCAGACATCGCGCGTGCAGCTGACAGAACACTCAGACATCGCGCGCGCAGCTGAACAGAACACTCAGACATCGCGCGCACGGCTGAACAGAACACTCAGACATCGCGCGCGCAGCAGAACAGAACACTCAGAGATCGCGCACGCAGCTGAACAGATAACTCAGAGATCGCTTGCAGCTGAACAGAACACTCAGAAATCGCGCGCGCGGCTGAACAGATCACTCAGACATCGCGCGCGCAGCTGAACAGAACACTCAGACATCGCGCGCGCGGCTGAACAGAACACTCAGACATCGCGCGCGCGGCTGAACAGAACACTCAGACATCGCGCGCGCAGCTGAACAGAACACTCAGACATCGCGCGCCCAGCTGAACAGAACACTCAGAGATCGCTCGCGCGGCTGAACAGAACACTCAGACATCGCGCGCGCGGCTGAACAGAACACTCAGACATCGCGCGCGCGGCTGAACAGAACACTCAGACATCGCGCGCGCGGCTGAACAGAACACTCAGAAATCGCGCGCGCGGCTGAACAGAACACTCAGATATCGCTCGCAGCTGAACAGAACACTCAGAGATCGCGCGCGCGGCTGAACAGAACACTCAGACATCGCGCGCGCGGCTGAACAGAACACTCAGACATCGCGCGCGCGGCTGAACAGAACACTCAGAAATCGCGCGCGCGGCTGAACAGAACACTCAGATATCGCTCGCAGCTGAACAGAACACTCAGAGATCGCGCGCGCGGCTGAACAGAACACTCAGAAATCGCGCGCGCGGCTGAACAGAACACTCAGACATCGCGCGCGCAGCTGAACAGAACACTCAGAGATCGCGCGCAGCTGAACAGAACACTCAGACATGGCGCGTGCGGCTGAACAGAACACTCAGAAATCGCGCGCGCGGCTGAACAGAACACTCAGACATCGCGCGCGCAGCTGAACAGAACACTCAGAGATCGCGCGCAGCTGAACAGAACACTCAGACATCGCGCGCGCGGCTGAACAGAACACTCAGACATCGCGCGCGCGGCTGAACAGAACACTCAGACATCGCGCGCGCAGCAGAACAGAACACTCAGAGATCGCGCGCGCAGCTGAACAGAGAACTCAGAGATCGCTCGCAGCTGAACAGAACACTCAGACATCGCGCGCGCAGCTGAACAGAACACTCAGACATCGCACGCGCAGCTGAACAGAACACTCAGAGATTGCTCGCAGCTGAACAGAACACTCAGAGATCGCTCGCAGCTGAACAGAACACTCAGAGATCTCGCGCGCGGCTGAACAGAACACTCAGACATCCCGCGCGCAGCTGAACAGAACACTCAGACATCGCGCGCGCGGCTGAACAGAACACTCAGACATCGCGCGCGCGGCTGAACAGAACACTCAGACATCGCGCGCGCGGCTGAACAGAACACTCAGAGATCGCACGCGCAGCTGAACAGAACACTCAGAGATCGCGCGCGCGGCTGAACAGAACACTCAGACATCGCGCGCGCAGCTGAACAGAACACTCAGACATCGCACGCGCAGCTGAACAGAACACTCAGAGATTGCTCGCCGCTGAACAGAACACTCAGAGATCGCTCGCAGCTGAACAGAACACTCAGAGATCTCGCGCGCGGCTGAACAGAACACTCAGACATCGCGCGCGCGGCTGAACAGAACACTCAGAGATCGCACGCGCAGCAGAACAGAAAACTCAGAGATCGCTCGCGCGGCTGAACAGAACACTCAGAGATCGCGCGCGCGGCTGAACAGAACACTCAGACATCGCGCGCACGGCTGAACAGAACACTCAGACATCGCGCGCGCGGCTGAACAGAACACTTAGAGATCGCTCGCAGCTGAACAGAACACTCAGAGATCGCTCGCGGCTGAACAGAACACTCAGAGATCGTGCGCGCGGCTGAAAAGAACACTCAGAGATCGCTCGCAGCTGAACAGAACACTCAGAGATCGCGCGCGCGGCTGAACAGAATACTCAGAGATTGCTCGCAGCTGAACAGAACACTCAGAGATCGCGCGCAGCAGAACAGAACACTCAGACATCGCGCGCGCGGCTGAACAGAATACTCAGAGATTGCTCGCAGCTGAACAGAACACTCAGAGATCGCTCGCAGCTGAACAGAAAACTCAGAGATCTCGCGCGCGGCTGAACAGAACACTCAGACATCGCGCGCGCGGCTGAACAGAACACTCAGACATCGCGCGCGCAGCTGAACAGAACACTCAGACATCGCACGCGCAGCTGAACAGAACACTCAGAGATTGCTCGCAGCTGAACAGAACACTCAGAGATCGCTCGCAGCTGAACAGAACACTCAGAGATCTCGCGCGCGGCTGAACAGAACACTCAGACATCGCGCGCGCAGCTGAACAGAACACTCAGACATCGCGCGCGCGGCTGAACAGAACACTCAGACATCGCGCGCGCAGCTGAACAGAACACTCACACATCGCGCGCGCGGCTGAACAGAACACTCAGACATCGCGCGCGCGGCTGAACAGAACACTCAGACATCGCGCGCGCGGCTGAACAGAACACTCAGAGATCGCACGCGCGGCAGAACAGAAAACTCAGAGATCGCTCGCGCGGCTGAACAGAACACTCAGAGATCGCGCGCGCGGCTGAACAGAACACTCAGAGATCGCGCGCGCGGCTGAACAGAACACTCAGACATCGCGCGCGCGGCTGAACAGAACACTCAGACATCGCGCGCGCAGCAGAACAGAACACTCAGATATCGCGCGCGCAGCTGAACAGAGAACTCAGAGATCGCTCGCAGCTGAACAGAACACTCAGACATCGCGCGCGCAGCTGAACAGAACACTCAGACATCGCACGCGCAGCTGAACAGAACACTCAGAGATTGCTCGCAGCTGAACAGAACACTCAGAGATCTCGCGCGCGGCTGAACAGAACACTCAGACATCGCGCGCGCAGCTGAACAGAACACTCAGAGATTGCTCGCAGCTGAACAGAACACTCAGAGATTGCTCGCGCAGCTGAACAGAACACTCAGAGATTGCTCGCAGCTGAACAGAACACTCAGAGATCGCTCGCAGCTGAACAGAACACTCAGAGATCTCGCGCGCGGCTGAACAGAACACTCAGACATCGCGCGCGCGGCTGAACAGAACACTCAGAGATCGCACGCGCAGCAGAACAGAAAACTCAGAGATCGCTCGCGCGGCTGAACAGAACACTCAGAGATCGCGCGCGCGGCTGAACAGAACACTCAGACATCGCGCGCACGGCTGAACAGAACACTCAGACATCGCGCGCGCGGCTGAACAGAACACTTAGAGATCGCTCGCAGCTGAACAGAACACTCAGAGATCGCTCGCGGCTGAACAGAACACTCAGAGATCGTGCGCGCGGCTGAAAAGAACACTCAGAGATCGCTCGCAGCTGAACAGAACACTCAGAGATTGCTCGCGGCTGAACAGAACACTCAGACATCGCGCGCGCGGCTGAACAGAACACTCAAAGATCACTCGCAGCTGAACAGAACACTCAGAGATCGCGCGCGCAGCTGAACAGAACACTCAGACATCGCGGGAGCCGCTGAATAGAACACTCAGAGATCACACGCAGGTGAACAGAACACTCAGAGATCGCACGCAGGTGAACAGAACACCCAGAGATCGCGCACGCAGGTGAACAGAACACACAGAGATCGCGCACGCAGGTGAACGGAACACCCAGAGATCGCGCACGCAGGTGAACAGAACACCCAGAGATCGCGCGCAGCTCAACAGAACACTCAGAGATCGCGCGCAGCTGAACAGAACACTCAGACATCGCGCGCGCGGCTGAACAGAACACTCAGACATCGCGCGCGCGGCTGAACAGAACACTCAGACATCGCGCGCGCAGCAGAACAGAACACTCAGACATCGCGCGCGGCTGAACAGAATACTCAGAGATTGCTCGCAGCTGAACAGAACACTCAGAGATCGCTCGCAGCTGAACAGAAAACTCAGAGATCTCGCGCGCGGCTGAACAGAACACTCAGACATCGCGCGCGCGGCTGAACAGAACACTCAGACATCGCGCGCGCAGCTGAACAGAACACTCAGACATCGCACGCGCAGCTGAACAGAACACTCAGAGATTGCTCGCAGCTGAACAGAACACTCAGAGATCGCTCGCAGCTGAACAGAACACTCAGAGATCTCGCGCGCGGCTGAACAGAACACTCAGACATCGCGCGCGCAGCTGAACAGAACACTCAGACATCGCGCGCGCAGCTGAACAGAACACTCACACATCGCGCGCGCGGCTGAACAGAACACTCAGACATCGCGCGCGCGGCTGAACAGAACACTCAGACATCGCGCGCGCGGCTGAACAGAACACTCAGAGATCGCACGCGCGGCAGAACAGAAAACTCAGAGATCGCTCGCGCGGCTGAACAGAACACTCAGAGATCGCGCGCGCGGCTGAACAGAACACTCAGAGATCGCGCGCGCGGCTGAACAGAACACTCAGACATCGCGCGCGCGGCTGAACAGAACACTCAGACATCGCGCGCGCAGCAGAACAGAACACTCAGAGATCGCGCGCGCAGCTGAACAGAGAACTCAGAGATCGCTCGCAGCTGAACAGAACACTCAGACATCGCGCGCGCAGCTGAACAGAACACTCAGACATCGCACGCGCAGCTGAACAGAACACTCAGAGATTGCTCGCAGCTGAACAGAACACTCAGAGATCTCGCGCGCGGCTGAACAGAACACTCAGACATCGCGCGCGCAGCTGAACAGAACACTCAGAGATTGCTCGCAGCTGAACAGAACACTCAGACATCGCGCGCGCGGCTGAACAGAACACTCAGACATCGCGCGCGCGGCTGAACAGAACACTCAGAGATCGCGCGCAGCTGAACAGAACACTCAGACATCGCGCGCGCGGCTGAACAGAACACTCAGAGATCGCGCGCAGCTGAACAGAACACTCAGACATCGCGCGCGCGGCTGAACAGAACACTCAGACATCGCGCGCGCGGCTGAACAGAACACTCAGAGATCGCGCGCGCGGCTGAACAGAACACTCAGAGATCGCTCGCAGCTGAACAGAACACTCAGACATCGCGCGCACGGCTGAACAGAACACTCAGAGATCCCTCGCAGCTGAACAGAACACTCAGACATCTCGCGCGCGGCTGAACAGAACACTCAGACATCGCGCGCGCGGCTGAACAGAACACTCAGACATCGCGCGCGGCTGAACAGAACACTCAGACATCGCGCGCGGCTGAACAGAACACTCAGAGATCGCACGCGCAGCAGAACAGAAAACTCAGAGATCGCTCGCGCGGCTGAACAGAACACTCAGAGATCGCGCGCGCGGCTGAACAGAACACTCAGACATCGCGCGCACGGCTGAACAGAACACTCAGACATCGCGCGCGCGGCTGAACAGAACACTTAGAGATCGCTCGCAGCTGAACAGAACACTCAGAGATCGCTCGCGGCTGAACAGAACACTCAGAGATCGTGCGCGCGGCTGAAAAGAACACTCAGAGATCGCTCGCAGCTGAACAGAACACTCAGAGATCGCTCGCGGCTGAACAGAACACTCAGACATCGCGCGCGCGGCTGAACAGAACACTCAAAGATCGCTCGCAGCTGAACAGAACACTCAGAGATCGCGCGCGCAGCTGAACAGAACACTCAGACATCGCGGGAGCCGCTGAATAGAACACTCAGAGATCACACGCAGCTGAACAGAACACTCAGAGATCGATCGCAGCTGAACAGAACACCCAGCGATCGCGCACGCAGGTGAACAGAACACTCAGAGATCGCACGCAGGTGAACAGAACACCCAGAGATCGCGCACGCAGGTGAACAGAACACACAGAGATCGCGCACGCAGGTGAACGGAACACCCAGAGATCGCGCACGCAGGTGAACAGAACACCCAGAGATCGCGCGCAGCTCAACAGAACACTCAGAGATCGCGCGCAGCTGAACAGAACACTCAGACATCGCGCGCGCGGCTGAACAGAACACTCAGACATCGCGCGCGCGGCTGAACAGAACACTCAGACATCGCGCGCGCAGCAGAACAGAACACTCAGACATCGCGCGCGCGGCTGAACAGAACACTCAGAGATTGCTCGCAGCTGAACAGAACACTCAGAGATCGCTCGCAGCTGAACAGAAAACTCAGAGATCTCGCGCGCGGCTGAACAGAACACTCAGACATCGCGCGCGCGGCTGAACAGAACACTCAGAGATCGCTCGCAGCTGAACAGAAAACTCAGAGATCTCGCGCGCGGCTGAACAGAACACGCAGAGATCGCGCGCAGCTGAACAGAACACCCAGAGATCGCGCGCAGCTGAACAGAACACGCAGAGATCGCGCGCAGCTGAACAGAACACTCAGAAATCGCGCGCAGGTGAACAGAACACTCAGAGATCGCACGCAGGTGAACAGAACTCTCAGAGATCACACGCAGGTGAACAGAACACTCAGAGATCGCACGAGCCGTAGAACAGAACACCCAGAGACCGCACGCAGCTGAACAGAACACTCAGAGATCGCACGCAGGTGAACAGAACTCTCAGAGATTGCACGCAGGTGAACAGAACACTCAGAGATCGCGCGAGCCGTAGAACAGAATACCCAGAGATCGCACGCAGCTGAACAGAACACTCAGAGATCGCGCGCGCAGCTGAACAGAACACACAGAGATCGCGCGCAGCTGAACAGAACACTCAGACATCGCGCGAGCCGTAGAACAGAACACTTAGAGATCGCCCGCAGCTGAACAGAACACTCAAAGATCGCGCGCAGCTGAACAGAACACCCAGAGATCGCGCGCAGCTGAACAGAACACTCAGAGATCGCGCGCAGCTGAACAGAACACTCAAAGATCGCACGCGGCTGAAAAGAACACTCAGAGATCGCACGCGGCTGAAAAGAACACTCAGAGATCGCGCGTGGCTGAACAGAACTCTCAGAGATCGCACGCGGCTGAACAGAACACTCAGAGATCGCGCGAGCCGTAGAACAGAACACCCAGAGATCGCGCGCGCAGCTGAATAGAACACTCAGAGATCGCACGCAGGTGAACAGAACACTCAGAGATCGCGCGAGCCGTAGAACAGAACACCCAGAGATCGCGCGCGCAGCTGAATAGAACACACAGAGATTGGCGCAGCTGAACAGAACACTCAGAGATCGCGCGCAGCTGAACAGAACACTCAGAGATCGCGCGCGCAGCTGAACAGAACACTCAGAGATCGCACGCGGCTGAACAGAACACTCAGAGATCGCGCACGCAGGTGAACAGAACACTCAGAGATCGCGCGCGCAGCTGAACAGAACACTCAGAGATCGCACGCAGGTGAACAGAACACCCAGATATCGCTCACACAGGTGAACAGAACACTCAGAGATCGCGCACGCAGGTGAACAGAACACCCAGCGATCGCGCACGCAGGTGAACAGAACACTCAGAGATCGCGCGCGCAGCTGAACAGAACACTCAGATCGCGGGAGCCGCTGAACAGAACACTCAGAGATCACACGCAGCTGAACATAACACTCAGATCGCGGAAGCCGCTTAATAGAACACTCAGAGATGGCGCGCAGCTGAACAGAACACTCAGAGATCGCGCACACAGGTGAACAGAACACCCAGAGATCGCGCGTGCCGTAAAACAGAACACTCAGAGATCGCGCCCGTGGCTGAACAGAACACTCAGAGATCGCGCGCAGCTGAACAGAACACTCAGACATCGCGCGCGCGGCTGAACAGAACATTCAGAGATCGCGCCCGTGGCTGAACAGAACACTCAGATCGCGCGCAGCTGAGGAGAGCACTCAGAGATCGCTCGCAGCTGAACAGAACACTCAGAGATCGCTCGCAGCTGAACAGAACACTCAGAGATCGCGCGCAGCTGAACAGAACACTCAGACATGGCGCGTGCGGCTGAACAGAACACTCAGAAATCGCGCGCGCGGCTGAACAGAACACTCAGACATCGCGCGCGCAGCTGAACAGAACACTCAGAGATCGCGCGCAGCTGAACAGAACACTCAGACATCGCGCGCGCGGCTGAACAGAACACTCAGACATCGCGCGCGCGGCTGAACAGAACACTCAGAGATTGCTCGCAGCTGAACAGAACACTCAGAGATCGCTCGCGGCTGAACAGAAAACTCAGAGATCTCGCGCGCAGCTGAACAGAACACTCAGACATCGCGCGCGCGGCTGAACAGAACACTCAGACATCGCGCGCGCAGCAGAACAGAACACTCAGAGATCGCGCGCGCAGCTGAACAGAGAACTCAGAGATCGCTCGCAGCTGAACAGAACACTCAGACATCGCGCGCGCAGCTGAACAGAACACTCAGACATCGCACGCGCAGCTGAACAGAACACTCAGAGATTGCTCGCAGCTGAACAGAACACTCAGAGATCTCGCGCGCGGCTGAACAGAACACTCAGACATCGCGCGCGCAGCTGAACAGAACACTCAGAGATTGCTCGCAGCTGAACAGAACACTCAGACATCGCGCGCGCGGCTGAACAGAACACTCAGACATCGCGCGCGCGGCTGAACAGAACACTCAGAGATCGCGCGCAGCTGAACAGAACACTCAGACATCGCGCGCGCGGCTGAACAGAACACTCAGAGATCGCGCGCAGCTGAACAGAACACTCAGACATCGCGTGCGCGGCTGAACAGAACACTCAGACATCGCGCGCGCGGCTGAACAGAACACTCAGAGATCGCGCGCGCGGCTGAACAGAACACTCAGAGATCGCTCGCAGCTGAACAGAACACTCAGACATCGCGCGCACGGCTGAACAGAACACTCAGAGATCGCTCGCAGCTGAACAGAACACTCAGACATCTCGCGCGCGGCTGAACAGAACACTCAGACATCGCGCGCGCGGCTGAACAGAACACTCAGACATCGCGCGCGGCTGAACAGAACACTCAGACATCGCGCGCGGCTGAACAGAACACTCAGAGATCGCACGCGCAGCAGAACAGAAAACTCAGAGATCGCTCGCGCGGCTGAACAGAACACTCAGAGATCGCGCGCGCGGCTGAACAGAACACTCAGACATCGCGCGCACGGCTGAACAGAACACTCAGACATCGCGCGCGCGGCTGAACAGAACACTTAGAGATCGCTCGCAGCTGAACAGAACACTCAGAGATCGCTCGCGGCTGAACAGAACACTCAGAGATCGTGCGCGCGGCTGAAAAGAACACTCAGAGATCGCTCGCAGCTGAACAGAACACTCAGAGATCGCTCGCGGCTGAACAGAACACTCAGACATCGCGCGCGCGGCTGAACAGAACACTCAAAGATCGCTCGCAGCTGAACAGAACACTCAGAGATCGCGCGCGCAGCTGAACAGAACACTCAGACATCGCGGGAGCCGCTGAATAGAACACTCAGAGATCACACGCAGCTGAACAGAACACTCAGAGATCGATCGCAGCTGAACAGAACACCCAGCGATCGCGCACGCAGGTGAACAGAACACTCAGAGATCGCACGCAGGTGAACAGAACACCCAGAGATCGCGCACGCAGGTGAACAGAACACACAGAGATCGCGCACGCAGGTGAACGGAACACCCAGAGATCGCGCACGCAGGTGAACAGAACACCCAGAGATCGCGCGCAGCTCAACAGAACACTCAGAGATCGCGCGCAGCTGAACAGAACACTCAGACATCGCGCGCGCGGCTGAACAGAACACTCAGACATCGCGCGCGCGGCTGAACAGAACACTCAGACATCGCGCGCGCAGCAGAACAGAACACTCAGACATCGCGCGCGCGGCTGAACAGAATACTCAGAGATTGCTCGCAGCTGAACAGAACACTCAGAGATCGCTCGCAGCTGAACAGAAAACTCAGAGATCTCGCGCGCGGCTGAACAGAACACTCAGACATCGCGCGCGCGGCTGAACAGAACACTCAGACATCGCGCGCGCAGCTGAACAGAACACTCAGACATCGCACGCGCAGCTGAACAGAACACTCAGAGATTGCTCGCAGCTGAACAGAACACTCAGAGATCGCGCGCAGCTGAACAGAACACTCAGACATCGCACGCGCAGCTGAACAGAACACTCAGAGATTGCTCGCAGCTGAACAGAACACTCAGAGATCGCGCGCAGCTGAACAGAACACTCAGACATCGCGCGCGCAGCTGAACAGAACACTCAGACATCGCGCGCAGCTGAACAGAACACTCAGAGATCGCGCGCGCAGCTGAACAGAACACTCAGACATCGCGCGCACGGCTGAACAGAACACTCAGACATCGCGCGCGCAGCAGAACAGAACACTCAGAGATCGCGCACGCAGCTGAACAGATAACTCAGAGATCGCTTGCAGCTGAACAGAACACTCAGAAATCGCGCGCGCGGCTGAACAGATCACTCAGACATCGCGCGCGCAGCTGAACAGAACACTCAGACATCGCGCGCGCGGCTGAACAGAACACTCAGACATCGCGCGCGCGGCTGAACAGAACACTCAGACATCGCGCGCGCAGCTGAACAGAACACTCAGACATCGCGCGCGCAGCTGAACAGAACACTCAGAGATCGCTCGCGCGGCTGAACAGAACACTCAGACATCGCGCGCGCGGCTGAACAGAACACTCAGACATCGCGCGCGCGGCTGAACAGAACACTCAGACATCGCGCGCGCGGCTGAACAGAACACTCAGAAATCGCGCGCGCGGCTGAACAGAACACTCAGATATCGCTCGCAGCTGAACAGAACACTCAGAGATCGCGCGCGCGGCTGAACAGAACACTCAGAAATCGCGCGCGCGGCTGAACAGAACACTCAGACATCGCGCGCGCAGCTGAACAGAACACTCAGAGATCGCGCGCAGCTGAACAGAACACTCAGACATGGCGCGTGCGGCTGAACAGAACACTCAGAAATCGCGCGCGCGGCTGAACAGAACACTCAGACATCGCGCGCGCAGCTGAACAGAACACTCAGAGATCGCGCGCAGCTGAACAGAACACTCAGACATCGCGCGCGCGGCTGAACAGAACACTCAGACATCGCGCGCGCGGCTGAACAGAACACTCAGACATCGCGCGCGCAGCAGAACAGAACACTCAGAGATCGCGCGCGCAGCTGAACAGAGAACTCAGAGATCGCTCGCAGCTGAACAGAACACTCAGACATCGCGCGCGCAGCTGAACAGAACACTCAGACATCGCACGCGCAGCTGAACAGAACACTCAGAGATTGCTCGCAGCTGAACAGAACACTCAGAGATCGCTCGCAGCTGAACAGAACACTCAGAGATCTCGCGCGCGGCTGAACAGAACACTCAGACATCCCGCGCGCAGCTGAACAGAACACTCAGACATCGCGCGCGCGGCTGAACAGAACACTCAGACATCGCGCGCGCGGCTGAACAGAACACTCAGACATCGCGCGCGCGGCTGAACAGAACACTCAGAGATCGCACGCGCAGCTGAACAGAACACTCAGAGATCGCGCGCGCGGCTGAACAGAACACTCAGACATCGCGCGCGCAGCTGAACAGAACACTCAGACATCGCACGCGCAGCTGAACAGAACACTCAGAGATTGCTCGCAGCTGAACAGAACACTCAGAGATCGCTCGCAGCTGAACAGAACACTCAGAGATCTCGCGCGCGGCTGAACAGAACACTCAGACATCGCGCGCGCGGCTGAACAGAACACTCAGAGATCGCACGCGCAGCAGAACAGAAAACTCAGAGATCGCTCGCGCGGCTGAACAGAACACTCAGAGATCGCGCGCGCGGCTGAACAGAACACTCAGACATCGCGCGCACGGCTGAACAGAACACTCAGACATCGCGCGCGCGGCTGAACAGAACACTTAGAGATCGCTCGCAGCTGAACAGAACACTCAGAGATCGCTCGCGGCTGAACAGAACACTCAGAGATCGTGCGCGCGGCTGAAAAGAACACTCAGAGATCGCTCGCAGCTGAACAGAACACTCAGAGATCGCTCGCGGCTGAACAGAACACTCAGACATCGCGCGCGCGGCTGAACAGAACACTCAAAGATCACTCGCAGCTGAACAGAACACTCAGAGATCGCGCGCGCAGCTGAACAGAACACTCAGACATCGCGGGAGCCGCTGAATAGAACACTCAGAGATCACACGCAGGTGAACAGAACACTCAGAGATCGCACGCAGGTGAACAGAACACCCAGAGATCGCGCACGCAGGTGAACAGAACACACAGAGATCGCGCACGCAGGTGAACGGAACACCCAGAGATCGCGCACGCAGGTGAACAGAACACCCAGAGATCGCGCACGCAGGTGAACAGAACACACAGAGATCGCGCACGCAGGTGAACGGAACACCCAGAGATCGCGCACGCAGGTGAACAGAACACCAAGAGATCGCGCGCAGCTCAACAGAACACTCAGAGATCGCGCGCAGCTGAACAGAACACTCAGACATCGCGCGCGCGGCTGAACAGAACACTCAGACATCGCGCGCGCGGCTGAACAGAACACTCAGACATCGCGCGCGCAGCAGAACAGAACACTCAGACATCGCGCGCGGCTGAACAGAATACTCAGAGATTGCTCGCAGCTGAACAGAACACTCAGAGATCGCTCGCAGCTGAACAGAAAACTCAGAGATCTCGCGCGCGGCTGAACAGAACACTCAGACATCGCGCGCGCGGCTGAACAGAACACTCAGACATCGCGCGCGCAGCTGAACAGAACACTCAGACATCGCACGCGCAGCTGAACAGAACACTCAGAGATTGCTCGCAGCTGAACAGAACACTCAGAAATCGCTCGCAGCTGAACAGAACACTCAGAGATCTCGCGCGCGGCTGAACAGAACACTCAGACATCGCGCGCGCAGCTGAACAGAACACTCAGACATCGCGCGCGCAGCTGAACAGAACACTCACACATCGCGCGCGCGGCTGAACAGAACACTCAGACATCGCGCGCGCGGCTGAACAGAACACTCAGACATCGCGCGCGCGGCTGAACAGAACACTCAGAGATCGCACGCGCGGCAGAACAGAAAACTCAGAGATCGCTCGCGCGGCTGAACAGAACACTCAGAGATCGCGCGCGCGGCTGAACAGAACACTCAGAGATCGCGCGCGCGGCTGAACAGAACACTCAGACATCGCGCGCGCGGCTGAACAGAACACTCAGACATCGCGCGCGCAGCAGAACAGAACACTCAGAGATCGCGCGCGCAGCTGAACAGAGAACTCAGAGATCGCTCGCAGCTGAACAGAACACTCAGACATCGCGCGCGCAGCTGAACAGAACACTCAGACATCGCACGCGCAGCTGAACAGAACACTCAGAGATTGCTCGCAGCTGAACAGAACACTCAGAGATCTCGCGCGCGGCTGAACAGAACACTCAGACATCGCGCGCGCAGCTGAACAGAACACTCAGAGATTGCTCGCAGCTGAACAGAACACTCAGAGATTGCTCGCGCAGCTGAACAGAACACTCAGAGATTGCTCACAGCTGAACAGAACACTCAGAGATCGCTCGCAGCTGAACAGAACACTCAGAGATCTCGCGCGCGGCTGAACAGAACACTCAGACATCGCGCGCGCGGCTGAACAGAACACTCAGAGATCGCACGCGCAGCAGAACAGAAAACTCAGAGATCGCTCGCGCGGCTGAACAGAACACTCAGAGATCGCGCGCGCGGCTGAACAGAACACTCAGACATCGCGCGCACGGCTGAACAGAACACTCAGACATCGCGCGCGCGGCTGAACAGAACACTTAGAGATCGCTCGCAGCTGAACAGAACACTCAGAGATCGCTCGCGGCTGAACAGAACACTCAGAGATCGTGCGCGCGGCTGAAAAGAACACTCAGAGATCGCTCGCAGCTGAACAGAACACTCAGAGATCGCTCGCGGCTGAACAGAACACTCAGACATCGCGCGCGCGGCTGAACAGAACACTCAAAGATCACTCGCAGCTGAACAGAACACTCAGAGATCGCGCGCGCAGCTGAACAGAACACTCAGACATCGCGGGAGCCGCTGAATAGAACACTCAGAGATCACACGCAGGTGAACAGAACACTCAGAGATCGCACGCAGGTGAACAGAACACCCAGAGATCGCGCACGCAGGTGAACAGAACACACAGAGATCGCGCACGCAGGTGAACGGAACACCCAGAGATCGCGCACGCAGGTGAACAGAACACCCAGAGATCGCGCGCAGCTCAACAGAACACTCAGAGATCGCGCGCAGCTGAACAGAACACTCAGACATCGCGCGCGCGGCTGAACAGAACACTCAGACATCGCGCGCGCGGCTGAACAGAACACTCAGACATCGCGCGCGCAGCAGAACAGAACACTCAGACATCGCGCGCGGCTGAACAGAATACTCAGAGATTGCTCGCAGCTGAACAGAACACTCAGAGATCGCTCGCAGCTGAACAGAAAACTCAGAGATCTCGCGCGCGGCTGAACAGAACACTCAGACATCGCGCGCGCGGCTGAACAGAACACTCAGACATCGCGCGCGCAGCTGAACAGAACACTCAGACATCGCACGCGCAGCTGAACAGAACACTCAGAGATTGCTCGCAGCTGAACAGAACACTCAGAGATCGCTCGCAGCTGAACAGAACACTCAGAGATCTCGCGCGCGGCTGAACAGAACACTCAGACATCGCGCGCGCAGCTGAACAGAACACTCAGACATCGCGCGCGCAGCTGAACAGAACACTCACACATCGCGCGCGCGGCTGAACAGAACACTCAGACATCGCGCGCGCGGCTGAACAGAACACTCAGACATCGCGCGCGCGGCTGAACAGAACACTCAGAGATCGCACGCGCGGCAGAACAGAAAACTCAGAGATCGCTCGCGCGGCTGAACAGAACACTCAGAGATCGCGCGCGCGGCTGAACAGAACACTCAGAGATCGCGCGCGCGGCTGAACAGAACACTCAGACATCGCGCGCGCGGCTGAACAGAACACTCAGACATCGCGCGCGCAGCAGAACAGAACACTCAGAGATCGCGCGCGCAGCTGAACAGAGAACTCAGAGATCGCTCGCAGCTGAACAGAACACTCAGACATCGCGCGCGCAGCTGAACAGAACACTCAGACATCGCACGCGCAGCTGAACAGAACACTCAGAGATTGCTCGCAGCTGAACAGAACACTCAGAGATCTCGCGCGCGGCTGAACAGAACACTCAGACATCGCGCGCGCAGCTGAACAGAACACTCAGAGATTGCTCGCAGCTGAACAGAACACTCAGACATCGCGCGCGCGGCTGAACAGAACACTCAGACATCGCGCGCGCGGCTGAACAGAACACTCAGAGATCGCGCGCAGCTGAACAGAACACTCAGACATCGCGCGCGCGGCTGAACAGAACACTCAGAGATCGCGCGCAGCTGAACAGAACACTCAGACATCGCGCGCGCGGCTGAACAGAACACTCAGACATCGCGCGCGCGGCTGAACAGAACACTCAGAGATCGCGCGCGCGGCTGAACAGAACACTCAGAGATCGCGCGCGCGGCTGAACAGAACACTCAGAGATCGCTCGCAGCTGAACAGAACACTCAGACATCGCGCGCACGGCTGAACAGAACACTCAGAGATCGCTCGCAGCTGAACAGAACACTCAGACATCTCGCGCGCGGCTGAACAGAACACTCAGACATCGCGCGCGCGGCTGAACAGAACACTCAGACATCGCGCGCGGCTGAACAGAACACTCAGACATCGCGCGCGGCTGAACAGAACACTCAGAGATCGCACGCGCAGCAGAACAGAAAACTCAGAGATCGCTCGCGCGGCTGAACAGAACACTCAGAGATCGCGCGCGCGGCTGAACAGAACACTCAGACATCGCGCGCACGGCTGAACAGAACACTCAGACATCGCGCGCGCGGCTGAACAGAACACTTAGAGATCGCTCGCAGCTGAACAGAACACTCAGAGATCGCTCGCGGCTGAACAGAACACTCAGAGATCGTGCGCGCGGCTGAAAAGAACACTCAGAGATCGCTCGCAGCTGAACAGAACACTCAGAGATCGCTCGCGGCTGAACAGAACACTCAGACATCGCGCGCGCGGCTGAACAGAACACTCAAAGATCGCTCGCAGCTGAACAGAACACTCAGAGATCGCGCGCGCAGCTGAACAGAACACTCAGACATCGCGGGAGCCGCTGAATAGAACACTCAGAGATCACACGCAGCTGAACAGAACACTCAGAGATCGATCGCAGCTGAACAGAACACCCAGCGATCGCGCACGCAGGTGAACAGAACACTCAGAGATCGCACGCAGGTGAACAGAACACCCAGAGATCGCGCACGCAGGTGAACAGAACACACAGAGATCGCGCACGCAGGTGAACGGAACACCCAGAGATCGCGCACGCAGGTGAACAGAACACCCAGAGATCGCGCGCAGCTCAACAGAACACTCAGAGATCGCGCGCAGCTGAACAGAACACTCAGACATCGCGCGCGCGGCTGAACAGAACACTCAGACATCGCGCGCGCGGCTGAACAGAACACTCAGACATCGCGCGCGCAGCAGAACAGAACACTCAGACATCGCGCGCGCGGCTGAACAGAACACTCAGAGATTGCTCGCAGCTGAACAGAACACTCAGAGATCGCTCGCAGCTGAACAGAAAACTCAGAGATCTCGCGCGCGGCTGAACAGAACACTCAGACATCGCGCGCGCGGCTGAACAGAACACTCAGAGATCGCTCGCAGCTGAACAGAAAACTCAGAGATCTCGCGCGCGGCTGAACAGAACACGCAGAGATCGCGCGCAGCTGAACAGAACACCCAGAGATCGCGCGCAGCTGAACAGAACACGCAGAGATCGCGCGCAGCTGAACAGAACACTCAGAAATCGCGCGCAGGTGAACAGAACACTCAGAGATCGCACGCAGGTGAACAGAACTCTCAGAGATCACACGCAGGTGAACAGAACACTCAGAGATCGCACGAGCCGTAGAACAGAACACCCAGAGACCGCACGCAGCTGAACAGAACACTCAGAGATCGCACGCAGGTGAACAGAACTCTCAGAGATTGCACGCAGGTGAACAGAACACTCAGAGATCGCGCGAGCCGTAGAACAGAATACCCAGAGATCGCACGCAGCTGAACAGAACACTCAGAGATCGCGCGCGCAGCTGAACAGAACACACAGAGATCGCGCGCAGCTGAACAGAACACTCAGACATCGCGCGAGCCGTAGAACAGAACACTTAGAGATCGCCCGCAGCTGAACAGAACACTCAAAGATCGCGCGCAGCTGAACAGAACACCCAGAGATCGCGCGCAGCTGAACAGAACACTCAGAGATCGCGCGCAGCTGAACAGAACACTCAAAGATCGCACGCGGCTGAAAAGAACACTCAGAGATCGCACGCGGCTGAAAAGAACACTCAGAGATCGCGCGTGGCTGAACAGAACTCTCAGAGATCGCACGCGGCTGAACAGAACACTCAGAGATCGCGCGAGCCGTAGAACAGAACACCCAGAGATCGCGCGCGCAGCTGAATAGAACACTCAGAGATCGCACGCAGGTGAACAGAACACTCAGAGATCGCGCGAGCCGTAGAACAGAACACCCAGAGATCGCGCGCGCAGCTGAATAGAACACACAGAGATTGGCGCAGCTGAACAGAACACTCAGAGATCGCGCGCAGCTGAACAGAACACTCAGAGATCGCGCGCGCAGCTGAACAGAACACTCAGAGATCGCACGCGGCTGAACAGAACACTCAGAGATCGCGCACGCAGGTGAACAGAACACTCAGAGATCGCGCGCGCAGCTGAACAGAACACTCAGAGATCGCACGCAGGTGAACAGAACACCCAGATATCGCTCACACAGGTGAACAGAACACTCAGAGATCGCGCACGCAGGTGAACAGAACACCCAGCGATCGCGCACGCAGGTGAACAGAACACTCAGAGATCGCGCGCGCAGCTGAACAGAACACTCAGATCGCGGGAGCCGCTGAACAGAACACTCAGAGATCACACGCAGCTGAACATAACACTCAGATCGCGGAAGCCGCTTAATAGAACACTCAGAGATGGCGCGCAGCTGAACAGAACACTCAGAGATCGCGCACACAGGTGAACAGAACACCCAGAGATCGCGCGTGCCGTAAAACAGAACACTCAGAGATCGCGCCCGTGGCTGAACAGAACACTCAGAGATCGCGCGCAGCTGAACAGAACACTCAGACATCGCGCGCGCGGCTGAACAGAACATTCAGAGATCGCGCCCGTGGCTGAACAGAACACTCAGATCGCGCGCAGCTGAGGAGAGCACTCAGAGATCGCTCGCAGCTGAACAGAACACTCAGAGATCGCTCGCAGCTGAACAGAACACTCAGAGATCGCGCGCAGCTGAACAGAACACTCAGACATGGCGCGTGCGGCTGAACAGAACACTCAGAAATCGCGCGCGCGGCTGAACAGAACACTCAGACATCGCGCGCGCAGCTGAACAGAACACTCAGAGATCGCGCGCAGCTGAACAGAACACTCAGACATCGCGCGCGCGGCTGAACAGAACACTCAGACATCGCGCGCGCGGCTGAACAGAACACTCAGAGATTGCTCGCAGCTGAACAGAACACTCAGAGATCGCTCGCGGCTGAACAGAAAACTCAGAGATCTCGCGCGCAGCTGAACAGAACACTCAGACATCGCGCGCGCGGCTGAACAGAACACTCAGACATCGCGCGCGCAGCAGAACAGAACACTCAGAGATCGCGCGCGCAGCTGAACAGAGAACTCAGAGATCGCTCGCAGCTGAACAGAACACTCAGACATCGCGCGCGCAGCTGAACAGAACACTCAGACATCGCACGCGCAGCTGAACAGAACACTCAGAGATTGCTCGCAGCTGAACAGAACACTCAGAGATCTCGCGCGCGGCTGAACAGAACACTCAGACATCGCGCGCGCAGCTGAACAGAACACTCAGAGATTGCTCGCAGCTGAACAGAACACTCAGACATCGCGCGCGCGGCTGAACAGAACACTCAGACATCGCGCGCGCGGCTGAACAGAACACTCAGAGATCGCGCGCAGCTGAACAGAACACTCAGACATCGCGCGCGCGGCTGAACAGAACACTCAGAGATCGCGCGCAGCTGAACAGAACACTCAGACATCGCGTGCGCGGCTGAACAGAACACTCAGACATCGCGCGCGCGGCTGAACAGAACACTCAGAGATCGCGCGCGCGGCTGAACAGAACACTCAGAGATCGCTCGCAGCTGAACAGAACACTCAGACATCGCGCGCACGGCTGAACAGAACACTCAGAGATCGCTCGCAGCTGAACAGAACACTCAGACATCTCGCGCGCGGCTGAACAGAACACTCAGACATCGCGCGCGCGGCTGAACAGAACACTCAGACATCGCGCGCGGCTGAACAGAACACTCAGACATCGCGCGCGGCTGAACAGAACACTCAGAGATCGCACGCGCAGCAGAACAGAAAACTCAGAGATCGCTCGCGCGGCTGAACAGAACACTCAGAGATCGCGCGCGCGGCTGAACAGAACACTCAGACATCGCGCGCACGGCTGAACAGAACACTCAGACATCGCGCGCGCGGCTGAACAGAACACTTAGAGATCGCTCGCAGCTGAACAGAACACTCAGAGATCGCTCGCGGCTGAACAGAACACTCAGAGATCGTGCGCGCGGCTGAAAAGAACACTCAGAGATCGCTCGCAGCTGAACAGAACACTCAGAGATCGCTCGCGGCTGAACAGAACACTCAGACATCGCGCGCGCGGCTGAACAGAACACTCAAAGATCGCTCGCAGCTGAACAGAACACTCAGAGATCGCGCGCGCAGCTGAACAGAACACTCAGACATCGCGGGAGCCGCTGAATAGAACACTCAGAGATCACACGCAGCTGAACAGAACACTCAGAGATCGATCGCAGCTGAACAGAACACCCAGCGATCGCGCACGCAGGTGAACAGAACACTCAGAGATCGCACGCAGGTGAACAGAACACCCAGAGATCGCGCACGCAGGTGAACAGAACACACAGAGATCGCGCACGCAGGTGAACGGAACACCCAGAGATCGCGCACGCAGGTGAACAGAACACCCAGAGATCGCGCGCAGCTCAACAGAACACTCAGAGATCGCGCGCAGCTGAACAGAACACTCAGACATCGCGCGCGCGGCTGAACAGAACACTCAGACATCGCGCGCGCGGCTGAACAGAACACTCAGACATCGCGCGCGCAGCAGAACAGAACACTCAGACATCGCGCGCGCGGCTGAACAGAATACTCAGAGATTGCTCGCAGCTGAACAGAACACTCAGAGATCGCTCGCAGCTGAACAGAAAACTCAGAGATCTCGCGCGCGGCTGAACAGAACACTCAGACATCGCGCGCGCGGCTGAACAGAACACTCAGACATCGCGCGCGCAGCTGAACAGAACACTCAGACATCGCACGCGCAGCTGAACAGAACACTCAGAGATTGCTCGCAGCTGAACAGAACACTCAGAGATCGCGCGCAGCTGAACAGAACACTCAGACATCGCACGCGCAGCTGAACAGAACACTCAGAGATTGCTCGCAGCTGAACAGAACACTCAGAGATCGCGCGCAGCTGAACAGAACACTCAGACATCGCGCGCGCAGCTGAACAGAACACTCAGACATCGCGCGCAGCTGAACAGAACACTCAGAGATCGCGCGCGCAGCTGAACAGAACACTCAGACATCGCGCGCACGGCTGAACAGAACACTCAGACATCGCGCGCGCAGCAGAACAGAACACTCAGAGATCGCGCACGCAGCTGAACAGATAACTCAGAGATCGCTTGCAGCTGAACAGAACACTCAGAAATCGCGCGCGCGGCTGAACAGATCACTCAGACATCGCGCGCGCAGCTGAACAGAACACTCAGACATCGCGCGCGCGGCTGAACAGAACACTCAGACATCGCGCGCGCGGCTGAACAGAACACTCAGACATCGCGCGCGCAGCTGAACAGAACACTCAGACATCGCGCGCGCAGCTGAACAGAACACTCAGAGATCGCTCGCGCGGCTGAACAGAACACTCAGACATCGCGCGCGCGGCTGAACAGAACACTCAGACATCGCGCGCGCGGCTGAACAGAACACTCAGACATCGCGCGCGCGGCTGAACAGAACACTCAGAAATCGCGCGCGCGGCTGAACAGAACACTCAGATATCGCTCGCAGCTGAACAGAACACTCAGACATGGCGCGCGCAGCTGAACAGAACACTCAGAGATCGCGCGCAGCTGAACAGAACACTCAGACATGGCGCGTGCGGCTGAACAGAACACTCAGAAATCGCGCGCGCGGCTGAACAGAACACTCAGACATCGCGCGCGCAGCTGAACAGAACACTCAGAGATCGCGCGCAGCTGAACAGAACACTCAGACATCGCGCGCGCAGCTGAACAGAACACTCAGACATCGCGCGCGCGGCTGAACAGAACACTCAGACATCGCGCGCGCAGCAGAACAGAACACTCAGAAATCGCGCGCGCGGCTGAACAGAACACTCAGACATCGCGCGCGCAGCTGAACAGAACACTCAGAGATCGCGCGCAGCTGAACAGAACACTCAGACATGGCGCGTGCGGCTGAACAGAACACTCAGAAATCGCGCGCGCGGCTGAACAGAACACTCAGACATCGCGCGCGCAGCTGAACAGAACACTCAGAGATCGCGCGCAGCTGAACAGAACACTCAGACATCGCGCGCGCGGCTGAACAGAACACTCAGACATCGCGCGCGCGGCTGAACAGAACACTCAGACATCGCGCGCGCAGCAGAACAGAACACTCAGAGATCGCGCGCGCAGCTGAACAGAGAACTCAGAGATCGCTCGCAGCTGAACAGAACACTCAGACATCGCGCGCGCAGCTGAACAGAACACTCAGACATCGCACGCGCAGCTGAACAGAACACTCAGAGATTGCTCGCAGCTGAACAGAACACTCAGAGATCGCTCGCAGCTGAACAGAACACTCAGAGATCTCGCGCGCGGCTGAACAGAACACTCAGACATCCCGCGCGCAGCTGAACAGAACACTCAGACATCGCGCGCGCGGCTGAACAGAACACTCAGACATCGCGCGCGCGGCTGAACAGAACACTCAGACATCGCGCGCGCGGCTGAACAGAACACTCAGAGATCGCACGCGCAGCTGAACAGAACACTCAGAGATCGCGCGCGCGGCTGAACAGAACACTCAGACATCGCGCGCGCAGCTGAACAGAACACTCAGACATCGCACGCGCAGCTGAACAGAACACTCAGAGATTGCTCGCAGCTGAACAGAACACTCAGAGATCGCTCGCAGCTGAACAGAACACTCAGAGATCTCGCGCGCGGCTGAACAGAACACTCAGACATCGCGCGCGCGGCTGAACAGAACACTCAGAGATCGCACGCGCAGCAGAACAGAAAACTCAGAGATCGCTCGCGCGGCTGAACAGAACACTCAGAGATCGCGCGCGCGGCTGAACAGAACACTCAGACATCGCGCGCACGGCTGAACAGAACACTCAGACATCGCGCGCGCGGCTGAACAGAACACTTAGAGATCGCTCGCAGCTGAACAGAACACTCAGAGATCGCTCGCGGCTGAACAGAACACTCAGAGATCGTGCGCGCGGCTGAAAAGAACACTCAGAGATCGCTCGCAGCTGAACAGAACACTCAGAGATCGCTCGCGGCTGAACAGAACACTCAGACATCGCGCGCGCGGCTGAACAGAACACTCAAAGATCACTCGCAGCTGAACAGAACACTCAGAGATCGCGCGCGCAGCTGAACAGAACACTCAGACATCGCGGGAGCCGCTGAATAGAACACTCAGAGATCACACGCAGGTGAACAGAACACTCAGAGATCGCACGCAGGTGAACAGAACACCCAGAGATCGCGCACGCAGGTGAACAGAACACACAGAGATCGCGCACGCAGGTGAACGGAACACCCAGAGATCGCGCACGCAGGTGAACAGAACACCAAGAGATCGCGCGCAGCTCAACAGAACACTCAGAGATCGCGCGCAGCTGAACAGAACACTCAGACATCGCGCGCGCGGCTGAACAGAACACTCAGACATCGCGCGCGCGGCTGAACAGAACACTCAGACATCGCGCGCGCAGCAGAACAGAACACTCAGACATCGCGCGCGGCTGAACAGAATACTCAGAGATTGCTCGCAGCTGAACAGAACACTCAGAGATCGCTCGCAGCTGAACAGAAAACTCAGAGATCTCGCGCGCGGCTGAACAGAACACTCAGACATCGCGCGCGCGGCTGAACAGAACACTCAGACATCGCGCGCGCAGCTGAACAGAACACTCAGACATCGCACGCGCAGCTGAACAGAACACTCAGAGATTGCTCGCAGCTGAACAGAACACTCAGAAATCGCTCGCAGCTGAACAGAACACTCAGAGATCTCGCGCGCGGCTGAACAGAACACTCAGACATCGCGCGCGCAGCTGAACAGAACACTCAGACATCGCGCGCGCAGCTGAACAGAACACTCACACATCGCGCGCGCGGCTGAACAGAACACTCAGACATCGCGCGCGCGGCTGAACAGAACACTCAGACATCGCGCGCGCGGCTGAACAGAACACTCAGAGATCGCACGCGCGGCAGAACAGAAAACTCAGAGATCGCTCGCGCGGCTGAACAGAACACTCAGAGATCGCGCGCGCGGCTGAACAGAACACTCAGAGATCGCGCGCGCGGCTGAACAGAACACTCAGACATCGCGCGCGCGGCTGAACAGAACACTCAGACATCGCGCGCGCAGCAGAACAGAACACTCAGAGATCGCGCGCGCAGCTGAACAGAGAACTCAGAGATCGCTCGCAGCTGAACAGAACACTCAGACATCGCGCGCGCAGCTGAACAGAACACTCAGACATCGCACGCGCAGCTGAACAGAACACTCAGAGATTGCTCGCAGCTGAACAGAACACTCAGAGATCTCGCGCGCGGCTGAACAGAACACTCAGACATCGCGCGCGCAGCTGAACAGAACACTCAGAGATTGCTCGCAGCTGAACAGAACACTCAGAGATTGCTCGCGCAGCTGAACAGAACACTCAGAGATTGCTCACAGCTGAACAGAACACTCAGAGATCGCTCGCAGCTGAACAGAACACTCAGAGATCTCGCGCGCGGCTGAACAGAACACTCAGACATCGCGCGCGCGGCTGAACAGAACACTCAGAGATCGCACGCGCAGCAGAACAGAAAACTCAGAGATCGCTCGCGCGGCTGAACAGAACACTCAGAGATCGCGCGCGCGGCTGAACAGAACACTCAGACATCGCGCGCACGGCTGAACAGAACACTCAGACATCGCGCGCGCGGCTGAACAGAACACTTAGAGATCGCTCGCAGCTGAACAGAACACTCAGAGATCGCTCGCGGCTGAACAGAACACTCAGAGATCGTGCGCGCGGCTGAAAAGAACACTCAGAGATCGCTCGCAGCTGAACAGAACACTCAGAGATCGCTCGCGGCTGAACAGAACACTCAGACATCGCGCGCGCGGCTGAACAGAACACTCAAAGATCACTCGCAGCTGAACAGAACACTCAGAGATCGCGCGCGCAGCTGAACAGAACACTCAGACATCGCGGGAGCCGCTGAATAGAACACTCAGAGATCACACGCAGGTGAACAGAACACTCAGAGATCGCACGCAGGTGAACAGAACACCCAGAGATCGCGCACGCAGGTGAACAGAACACACAGAGATCGCGCACGCAGGTGAACGGAACACCCAGAGATCGCGCACGCAGGTGAACAGAACACCCAGAGATCGCGCGCAGCTCAACAGAACACTCAGAGATCGCGCGCAGCTGAACAGAACACTCAGACATCGCGCGCGCGGCTGAACAGAACACTCAGACATCGCGCGCGCGGCTGAACAGAACACTCAGACATCGCGCGCGCAGCAGAACAGAACACTCAGACATCGCGCGCGGCTGAACAGAATACTCAGAGATTGCTCGCAGCTGAACAGAACACTCAGAGATCGCTCGCAGCTGAACAGAAAACTCAGAGATCTCGCGCGCGGCTGAACAGAACACTCAGACATCGCGCGCGCGGCTGAACAGAACACTCAGACATCGCGCGCGCAGCTGAACAGAACACTCAGACATCGCACGCGCAGCTGAACAGAACACTCAGAGATTGCTCGCAGCTGAACAGAACACTCAGAGATCGCTCGCAGCTGAACAGAACACTCAGAGATCTCGCGCGCGGCTGAACAGAACACTCAGACATCGCGCGCGCAGCTGAACAGAACACTCAGACATCGCGCGCGCAGCTGAACAGAACACTCACACATCGCGCGCGCGGCTGAACAGAACACTCAGACATCGCGCGCGCGGCTGAACAGAACACTCAGACATCGCGCGCGCGGCTGAACAGAACACTCAGAGATCGCACGCGCGGCAGAACAGAAAACTCAGAGATCGCTCGCGCGGCTGAACAGAACACTCAGAGATCGCGCGCGCGGCTGAACAGAACACTCAGAGATCGCGCGCGCGGCTGAACAGAACACTCAGACATCGCGCGCGCGGCTGAACAGAACACTCAGACATCGCGCGCGCAGCAGAACAGAACACTCAGAGATCGCGCGCGCAGCTGAACAGAGAACTCAGAGATCGCTCGCAGCTGAACAGAACACTCAGACATCGCGCGCGCAGCTGAACAGAACACTCAGACATCGCACGCGCAGCTGAACAGAACACTCAGAGATTGCTCGCAGCTGAACAGAACACTCAGAGATCTCGCGCGCGGCTGAACAGAACACTCAGACATCGCGCGCGCAGCTGAACAGAACACTCAGAGATCGCTCGCAGCTGAACAGAACACTCAGACATCGCGCGCGCGGCTGAACAGAACACTCAGACATCGCGCGCGCGGCTGAACAGAACACTCAGAGATCGCGCGCAGCTGAACAGAACACTCAGACATCGCGCGCGCGGCTGAACAGAACACTCAGAGATCGCGCGCAGCTGAACAGAACACTCAGACATCGCGCGCGCGGCTGAACAGAACACTCAGACATCGCGCGCGCGGCTGAACAGAACACTCAGAGATCGCGCGCGCGGCTGAACAGAACACTCAGAGATCGCGCGCGCGGCTGAACAGAACACTCAGAGATCGCTCGCAGCTGAACAGAACACTCAGACATCGCGCGCACGGCTGAACAGAACACTCAGAGATCGCGCGCGGCTGAACAGAACACTCAGACATCGCGCGCGCGGCTGAACAGAACACTCAGACATCGCGCGCGGCTGAACAGAACACTCAGACATCGCGCGCGGCTGAACAGAACACTCAGAGATCGCACGCGCAGCAGAACAGAAAACTCAGAGATCGCTCGCGCGGCTGAACAGAACACTCAGAGATCGCGCGCGCGGCTGAACAGAACACTCAGACATCGCGCGCACGGCTGAACAGAACACTCAGACATCGCGCGCGCGGCTGAACAGAACACTTAGAGATCGCTCGCAGCTGAACAGAACACTCAGAGATCGCTCGCGGCTGAACAGAACACTCAGAGATCGTGCGCGCGGCTGAAAAGAACACTCAGAGATCGCTCGCAGCTGAACAGAACACTCAGAGATCGCTCGCGGCTGAACAGAACACTCAGACATCGCGCGCGCGGCTGAACAGAACACTCAAAGATCGCTCGCAGCTGAACAGAACACTCAGAGATCGCGCGCGCAGCTGAACAGAACACTCAGACATCGCGGGAGCCGCTGAATAGAACACTCAGAGATCACACGCAGCTGAACAGAACACTCAGAGATCGATCGCAGCTGAACAGAACACCCAGCGATCGCGCACGCAGGTGAACAGAACACTCAGAGATCGCACGCAGGTGAACAGAACACCCAGAGATCGCGCACGCAGGTGAACAGAACACACAGAGATCGCGCACGCAGGTGAACGGAACACCCAGAGATCGCGCACGCAGGTGAACAGAACACCCAGAGATCGCGCGCAGCTCAACAGAACACTCAGAGATCGCGCGCAGCTGAACAGAACACTCAGACATCGCGCGCGCGGCTGAACAGAACACTCAGACATCGCGCGCGCGGCTGAACAGAACACTCAGACATCGCGCGCGCAGCAGAACAGAACACTCAGACATCGCGCGCGCGGCTGAACAGAACACTCAGAGATTGCTCGCAGCTGAACAGAACACTCAGAGATCGCTCGCAGCTGAACAGAAAACTCAGAGATCTCGCGCGCGGCTGAACAGAACACTCAGACATCGCGCGCGCGGCTGAACAGAACACTCAGAGATCGCTCGCAGCTGAACAGAAAACTCAGAGATCTCGCGCGCGGCTGAACAGAACACGCAGAGATCGCGCGCAGCTGAACAGAACACCCAGAGATCGCGCGCAGCTGAACAGAACACGCAGAGATCGCGCGCAGCTGAACAGAACACTCAGAAATCGCGCGCAGGTGAACAGAACACTCAGAGATCGCACGCAGGTGAACAGAACTCTCAGAGATCACACGCAGGTGAACAGAACACTCAGAGATCGCACGAGCCGTAGAACAGAACACCCAGAGACCGCACGCAGCTGAACAGAACACTCAGAGATCGCACGCAGGTGAACAGAACTCTCAGAGATTGCACGCAGGTGAACAGAACACTCAGAGATCGCGCGAGCCGTAGAACAGAACACCCAGAGATCGCACGCAGCTGAACAGAATACTCAGAGATCGCGCGCGCAGCTGAACAGAACACACAGAGATCGCGCGCAGCTGAACAGAACACTCAGACATCGCGCGAGCCGTAGAACAGAACACTTAGAGATCGCCCGCAGCTGAACAGAACACTCAAAGATCGCGCGCAGCTGAACAGAACACCCAGAGATCGCGCGCAGCTGAACAGAACACTCAGAGATCGCGCGCAGCTGAACAGAACACTCAAAGATCGCACGCGGCTGAAAAGAACACTCAGAGATCGCACGCGGCTGAAAAGAACACTCAGAGATCGCGCGTGGCTGAACAGAACACTCAGAGATCGCGCGCAGCTGAACAGAACTCTCAGAGATCGCACGCGGCTGAACAGAACACTCAGAGATCGCGCGAGCCGTAGAACAGAACACCCAGAGATCGCGCGCGCAGCTGAATAGAACACTCAGAGATCGCACGCAGGTGAACAGAACACTCAGAGATCGCGCGAGCCGTAGAACAGAACACCCAGAGATCGCGCGCGCAGCTGAATAGAACACACAGAGATTGGCGCAGCTGAACAGAACACTCAGAGATCGCGCGCAGCTGAACAGAACACTCAGAGATCGCGCGCGCAGCTGAACAGAACACTCAGAGATCGCACGCGGCTGAACAGAACACTCAGAGATCGCGCACGCAGGTGAACAGAACACTCAGAGATCGCGCGCGCAGCTGAACAGAACACTCAGAGATCGCACGCAGGTGAACAGAACACCCAGATATCGCTCACACAGGTGAACAGAACACTCAGAGATCGCGCACGCAGGTGAACAGAACACCCAGCGATCGCGCACGCAGGTGAACAGAACACTCAGAGATCGCGCGCGCAGCTGAACAGAACACTCAGATCGCGGGAGCCGCTGAACAGAACACTCAGAGATCACACGCAGCTGAACATAACACTCAGATCGCGGAAGCCGCTTAATAGAACACTCAGAGATGGCGCGCAGCTGAACAGAACACTCAGAGATCGCGCACACAGGTGAACAGAACACCCAGAGATCGCGCGTGCCGTAAAACAGAACACTCAGAGATCGCGCCCGTGGCTGAACAGAACACTCAGAGATCGCGCGCAGCTGAACAGAACACTCAGACATCGCGCGCGCGGCTGAACAGAACATTCAGAGATCGCGCCCGTGGCTGAACAGAACACTCAGATCGCGCGCAGCTGAGGAGAGCACTCAGAGATCGCTCGCAGCTGAACAGAACACTCAGAGATCGCTCGCAGCTGAACAGAACACTCAGAGATCGCTCGCAGTTGAACAGAACACTCAGAGATCGCTCGCAGCTGAACAGAACACTCAGAGATCGTGCGCGTAGCTGAACAGAACACTCAGAGATTGCGCACAGCTGAACAGAACACTCAGAGATCGCTCGCAGCTGAACAGAACACTCAGAGATCGCTCGCAGCTGAACAGAACACCCAGAGATCGCGCGCAGCTGAACAGAACACCCAGAGATCGCGCGCAGCTGAACAGAACACTCAGAAATCGCGCGCAGGTGAACAGAACACTCAGAGATCGCACGCAGGTGAACAGAACTCTCAGAGATCACACGCAGGTGAACAGAACACTCAGAGATCGCACGAGCCGTAGAACAGAACACCCAGAGACCGCACGCAGCTGAACAGAACACTCAGAGATCGCACGCAGGTGAACAGAACTCTCAGAGATTGCACGCAGGTGAACAGAACACTCAGAGATCGCGCGAGCCGTAGAACAGAACACCCAGAGATCGCACGCAGCTGAACAGAATACTCAGAGATCGCGCGCGCAGCTGAACAGAACACACAGAGATCGCGCGCAGCTGAACAGAACACTCAGACATCGCGCGAGCCGTAGAACAGAACACTTAGAGATCGCCCGCAGCTGAACAGAACACTCAGAGATCGCGCGCAGCTGAACAGAACACCCAGAGATCGCGCGCAGCTGAACAGAACACTCAGAGATCGCGCGCAGCTGAACAGAACACTCAAAGATCGCACGCGGCTGAAAAGAACACTCAGAGATCGCACGCGGCTGAAAAGAACACTCAGAGATCGCGCGTGGCTGAACAGAACACTCAGAGATCGCACGCAGCTGAACAGAACTCTCAGAGATCGCACGCGGCTGAACAGAACACTCAGAGATCGCGCGAGCCGTAGAACAGAACACCCAGAGATCGCGCGCGCAGCTGAATAGAACACTCAGAGATCGCACGCAGGTGAACAGAACACTCAGAGATCGCGCGAGCCGTAGAACAGAACACCCAGAGATCGCGCGCGCAGCTGAATAGAACACACAGAGATCGCGCGCAGCTGAACAGAACACTCAGAGATCGCGCGCGCAGCTGAACAGAACACTCAGAGATCGCGCGCGGCTGAACAGAACACTCAGAGATCGCGCGAGCCGTAGAACAGAACACCCAGAGATCGCCCGCAGCTGAACAGAACACTCAGAGGTCGAGCGTAGCTGAACAGAACACTCAGAGATCGCACGCAGGTGAACAGAACACTCAGAGATCGCGCGAGCCGTAGAACAGAACACCCAGAGATCGCGCGCGCAGCTGAACAGAACACTCAGAGATCGCACGCGCAGCTGAACAGAACACACAGATCGCGCGCAGCTGAACAGAACACTCAGAGATCGCGCGAGCCGTAGAACAGAACACCCAGAGATCGCCCGCAGCTGAACAGAACACTCAGAGGTCGAGCGTAGCTGAACAGAACACTCAGAGATCTCACGCAGGTGAACAGAACACCCAGAGACCGCACGCGCAGCAGAACAGAACACTCAGAGATCGCGTGCGCAGCTGAACAGAACACTCAGAGATCGCACGCGGCTGAACAGAACACTCAGAGATCGCGCGTGGCTGAATAGAACACTCAGAGATTGCGCACGCGCAGCAGAACAGAACACTCAGAGATCGCGCGCAACTGAACAGAACACTCATAGATCGTCTGCAGCTGAATAGAACACTCAGAGATCGCGCGCAGCTGAACAGAACACTCAGAGATCGCGCGCAGCTGAACAGAACACTCAGAGATCGCGCGCAGCTGAACAGAACACTCAGAGATCGCGTGCAGCAGAACAGAACACTCAGAGATCGCGCCCCCGGCTGAACAGAACACTCAGAGATCGCGCGCAGCTGAACAGAACACACAGAGATCGCGCCCGCGGCTAAACAGAACACTCAGAGATCGCTCGCAGCTGAACAGAACACTCAGAGATCGCACGCAGCAGACCAGAACACTCAGAGATTTCTCGAGCAGCTGAACAAAACACTCAGAGATCGCGCCCGCGGCTGAACAGAACTCTCAGAGATCGCGCGCAGCTGAATAAAACACTCAGAGATCGCGCGCAGGTGAACAGAACACTCAGAGATTGCACGCGCAGGTGAACAGAACACTCAGAGATCGCGCGCGCAGCTGAACAGAACACTCAGAGATCGCGCGCAGCAGAACAGAACACTCAGAGATCGCGTGCGCAGCTGAACAGAACACTCAGAGATCGCACGCGGCTGAACAGAACACTCAGAGATCGCGCGTGGCTGAATAGAACACTCAGAGATTGCGCACGCGCAGCAGACCAGAACACTCAGAGATCGTCCGCAGCTGAATAGAACACTCAGAGATCGTCCGCAGCTGAATAGAACACTCAGAGATCGTCCGCAGCTGAATAGAACACTCAGAGATCGCGCGCAGCTGAACAGAACACTCAGAGATCGCACGCGCAGCAGAACAGAACACTCAGAGATCGCGCGCAACTGAACAGAACACTCAGAGATCGTCTGCAGCTGAATAGAACACTCAGAGATCGCGCGCAGCTGAACAGAACACTCAGAGATCGCGCGCAGCTGAACAGAACACTCAGAGATCGGGTGCAGCAGAACAGAACACTCAGAGATCGCGCCCCCGGCTGAACAGAACACTCAGAGATCGCGCGCAGCTGAACAGAACACACAGAGATCGCGCCCGCGGCTAAACAGAACACTCAGAGATCGCTCGCAGCTGAACAGAACACTCAGAGATCGCACGCAGCAGACCAGAACACTCAGAGATTTCTCGCGCAGCTGAACAAAACACTCAGAGATCGCGCCCGCGGCTGAACAGAACTCTCAGAGATCGCGCGCAGCTGAATAAAACACTCAGAGATCGCGCGCAGGTGAACAGAACACTCAGAGATTGCACGCGCAGGTGAACAGAACACTCAGAGATCGCGCGCGCAGCTGAACAGAACACTCAGAGATTGCGCGCAGCTGAACAGAACACTCAGAGATCGCGCGCAGCTGAACAGAACACTCAGAGATCACGCGCAGGTGAACAGAACACTCAGAGATCGCACGCGCAGGTGAACAGAACTCTCAGAGATCGCACGCAGGTGAACAGAACACTCAGAGATCGCACGCAGGTGAACAGAACTCTCGGAGATTGCACGCAGGTGAACAGAACACTCAGAGATCGCACGCGCAGGTGAACAGAATACTCAGAGATCGCACGCAGGTGAACAGAACACTCAGAGATTGCGCGCGCAGCTGAACAGAACACTCAGAGATCGCACGCGCAGCAGAACAGAACACTCAGAGATCGCTCGCAGCTGAACAGAAAACTCAGAGATCGCTCGCAGCTGAACAGAACACTCAGAGATCGCGCGCGGCTGAACAGAACACTCAGAGATCGTGCGCGCAGCTGAACAGAACACTCAGAGATCGCGCCCGCGGCTGAACAGAACACTCAGAGATGGTTCGCAGCTGAACAGAACACTCAGAGATCGCTCGCAGCTGAACAGAACACTCAGAGATCGCTCGCAGCTGAACAGAACACTCAGAGATCGCTCGCAGCTGAACAGAACACTCAGAGATCGCTCGCAGCTGAACAGAACACTCAGAGATCGCGCGCAGCTGAACAGAACACTCAGAGATCACGCGCAGGTGAACAGAACACTCAGAGATCGCACGCGCAGTTGAACAGAACACTCAGAGATCGCACGCAGGTGAACAGAACTCTCAGAGATCGCACGCAGGTGAACAGAACACTCAGAGATCGCACGCAGGTGAACAGAACTCTCGGAGATTGCACGCAGGTGAACAGAACACTCAGAGATCGCACGCGCAGGTGAACGGAATACTCAGAGATCGCACGCAGGTGAACAGAACACTCAGAGATTGCGCGCGCAGCTGAACAGAACACTCAGAGATCGCACGCGCAGCAGAACAGAACACTCAGAGATCGCTCGCAGCTGAACAGAACACTCAGAGATCGCGCGCAGCTGAACAGAACACTCAAAGATCGCACGCGGCTGAAAATAACACTCAGAGATCGCACGCGGCTGAAAAGAACACTCAGAGATCGCGCGTGGCTGAACAGAACACTCAGAGATCGCACGCGGCTGAAAAGAACACTCAGAGATCGCACGCGGCTGAAAAGAACACTCAGAGATCGCGCGCAGCTGAACAGAACTCTCAGAGATCGCACGCGGCTGAACAGAACACTCAGAGATCGCGCGTGGCTGAACAGAACACTCAGAGATCGCGCGCAGCTGAACAGAACTCTCAGAGATCGCACGCGGCTGAACAGAACACTCAGAGATCGCGCGCAGGTGAACAGAACACTCAGAGATCGCGCGCGCAGCTGAATAGAACACTCAGAGATCGCACGCAGGTGAACAGAACACTCAGAGATCGCGCGAGCCGTAGAACAGAACACCCAGAGATCGCGCGCGCAGCTGAATAGAACACACAGAGATCGCGCTCAGCTGAACAGAACACTCAGAGATCGCGCGCGCAGCTGAACAGAACACTCAGAGATCGCGCGCGGCTGAACAGAACACTCAGAGATCGCACGCAGGTGAACAGAACACTCAGAGATCGCGCGAGCCGTAGAACAGAACACCCAGAGATCGCGCGCGCAGCTGAACAGAACACTCAGAGATCGCACGCGCAGCTGAACAGAACACACAGATCGCGCGCAGCTGAACAGAACACTCAGAGATCGCGCGAGCCGTAGAACAGAACACCCAGAGATCGCCCGCAGCTGAAGAGAACACTCAGAGGTCGCGCGTAGCTGAACAGAACACTCAGAGATCTCACGCAGGTGAACAGAACACCCAGAGACCGCACGCGCAGCAGAACAGAACACTCAGAGATCGCGTGCGCAGCTGAACAGAACACTCAGAGATCGCACGCGGCTGAACAGAACACTCAGAGATCGCGCGTGGCTGAATAGAACACTCAGAGATTGCGCACGCGCAGCAGACCAGAACACTCAGAGATCGTCCGCAGCTGAATAGAACACTCAGAGATCGTCCGCAGCTGAATAGAACACTCAGAGATCGCGCGCAGCTGAACAGAACACTCAGAGATCGCACGCGCAGCAGAACAGAACACTCAGAGATCGCGCGCAACTGAACAGAACACTCAGAGATCGTCTGCAGCTGAATAGAACACTCAGAGATCGCGCGCAGCTGAACAGAACACTCAGAGATCGCGCGCAGCTGAACAGAACACTCAGAGATCGCGTGCAGCAGAACAGAACACTCAGAGATCGCGCCCCCGGCTGAACAGAACACTCAGAGATCGCGCGCAGCTGAACAGAACACACAGAGATCGCGCCCGCGGCTAAACAGAACACTCAGAGATCGCTCGCAGCTGAACAGAACACTCAGAGATCGCACGCAGCAGACCAGAACACTCAGAGATTTCTCGCGCAGCTGAACAAAACACTCAGAGATCGCGCCCGCGGCTGAACAGAACTCTCAGAGATCGCGCGCAGCTGAATAAAACACTCAGAGATCGCGCGCAGGTGAACAGAACACTCAGAGATTGCACGCGCAGGTGAACAGAACACTCAGAGATCGCGCGCGCAGCTGAACAGAACACTCAGAGATTGCGCGCAGCTGAACAGAACACTCAGAGATCGCGCGCAGCTGAACAGAACACTCAGAGATCACGCGCAGGTGAACAGAACACTCAGAGATCGCACGCGCAGGTGAACAGAACTCTCAGAGATCGCACGCAGGTGAACAGAACACTCAGAGATCGCACGCAGGTGAACAGAACTCTCGGAGATTGCACGCAGGTGAACAGAACACTCAGAGATCGCACGCGCAGGTGAACAGAATACTCAGAGATCGCACGCAGGTGAACAGAACACTCAGAGATTGCGCGCGCAGCTGAACAGAACACTCAGAGATCGCACGCGCAGCAGAACAGAACACTCAGAGATCGCTCGCAGCTGAACAGAAAACTCAGAGATCGCTCGCAGCTGAACAGAACACTCAGAGATCGCGCGCGGCTGAACAGAACACTCAGAGATCGTGCGCGCAGCTGAACAGAACACTCAGAGATCGCGCCCGCGGCTGAACAGAACACTCAGAGATGGTTCGCAGCTGAACAGAACACTCAGAGATCGCTCGCAGCTGAACAGAACACTCAGAGATCGCTCGCAGCTGAACAGAACACTCAGAGATCGCTCGCAGCTGAACAGAACACTCAGAGATCGCTCGCAGCTGAACAGAACACTCAGACATCGCGCGCGCAGCTGAACAGAACACTCAGACATCGCACGCGCAGCTGAACAGAACACTCAGAGATTGCTCGCAGCTGAACAGAACACTCAGAGATCGCTCGCAGCTGAACAGAAAACTCAGAGATCTCGTGCGCGGCTGAACAGAACACTCAGAGATCGCGCGCGCAGCTGAACAGAACACTCAGAGATCGCTCGCAGCTGAACAGAACACTCAGAGATCGCTCGCAGCTGAACAGAACACTCAGAGATCGCACGCGCAGCAGAACAGAACACTCAGAGATCGCGCGCGCAGCTGAACAGAACACTCAGAGATCGCGCGCGCAGCTGAACAGAACACTCAGAGATCGCTCGCAGCTGAACAGAACACTCAGAGATCGCTCGCAGCTGAACAGAACACTCAGAGATCGCACGCGCAGCAGAACAGAACACTCAGAGATCGCGCGCGCAGCTGAACAGAACACTCAGAGATCGCGCGCGCAGCTGAACAGAACACTCAGAGATCGCGTGCAGCTGAACAGAAAACTCAGAGATCGATCGCAGCTGAACAGAACACTCAGAGATCGCGCGCGCAGCTGAACAGAACACTCAGAGATCGCTCGCAGCTGAACAGAAAACTCAGAGATCGATCGCAGCTGAACAGAACACTCAGAGATCGCGCGCGGCTGAACAGAACACTCAGAGATCGCGCGCAGCTGAACAGAACACTCAGAGATCGATCGCAGCTGAACAGAACACTCAGAGATCGCTCGCAGCTGAACAGAACACTCAGAGATCGCTCGCAGCTGAACAGAACACTCAGAGATCGCTCGCAGCTGAACAGAACACTCAGAGATCGCGCGCGCAGCAGAACAGAACACTCAGAGATCGCGCGCGCAGCTGAACAGAAAACTCAGAGATCGCCCGCGGCTGAACAGAACACTCAGAGATGGTTCGCAGCTGAACAGAACACTCAGAGATCGCTCGCAGCTGAACAGAACACTCAGAGATCGCTCGCAGCTGAACAGAACACTCAGAGATCGCTCGCAGCTGAACAGAACACTCAGAGATCGCTCGCAGCTGAACAGAACACTCAGACATCGCGCGCGCAGCTGAACAGAACACTCAGACATCGCACGCGCAGCTGAACAGAACACTCAGAGATTGCTCGCAGCTGAACAGAACACTCAGAGATCGCTCGCAGCTGAACAGAAAACTCAGAGATCTCGTGCGCGGCTGAACAGAACACTCAGAGATCGCGCGCGCAGCTGAACAGAACACTCAGAGATCGCTCGCAGCTGAACAGAACACTCAGAGATCGCTCGCAGCTGAACAGAACACTCAGAGATCGCACGCGCAGCAGAACAGAACACTCAGAGATCGCGCGCGCAGCTGAACAGAACACTCAGAGATCGCGCGCGCAGCTGAACAGAACACTCAGAGATCGCTCGCAGCTGAACAGAACACTCAGAGATCGCTCGCAGCTGAACAGAACACTCAGAGATCGCACGCGCAGCAGAACAGAACACTCAGAGATCGCGCGCGCAGCTGAACAGAACACTCAGAGATCGCGCGCGCAGCTGAACAGAACACTCAGAGATCGCGTGCAGCTGAACAGAAAACTCAGAGATCGATCGCAGCTGAACAGAACACTCAGAGATCGCGCGCGCAGCTGAACAGAACACTCAGAGATCGCTCGCAGCTGAACAGAAAACTCAGAGATCGATCGCAGCTGAACAGAACACTCAGAGATCGCGCGCGGCTGAACAGAACACTCAGAGATCGCGCGCAGCTGAACAGAACACTCAGAGATCGATCGCAGCTGAACAGAACACTCAGAGATCGCTCGCAGCTGAACAGAACACTCAGAGATCGCTCGCAGCTGAACAGAACACTCAGAGATCGCTCGCAGCTGAACAGAACACTCAGAGATCGCGCGCGCAGCAGAACAGAACACTCAGAGATCGCGCGCGCAGCTGAACAGAAAACTCAGAGATCGCTCGCAGCTGAACAGAACACTCAGAGATCGCTCGCAGCTGAACAGAACACTCAGAGATCGCACGCGCAGCAGAACAGAACACTCAGAGATCGCGCGCGCAGCTGAACAGAACACTCAGAGATCGCGCGCGCAGCTGAACAGAACACTCAGAGATCGCGTGCAGCTGAACAGAAAACTCAGAGATCGATCGCTGCTGAACAGAACACTCAGAGATCGCGCGCGCAGCTGAACAGAACACTCAGAGATCGCTCGCAGCTGAACAGAAAACTCAGAGATCGATCGCAGCTGAACAGAAAACTCAGAGATCGATCGCAGCTGAACAGAACACTCAGAGATCGCGCGCGCAGCAGAACAGAACACTCAGAGATCGCGCGCGCAGCTGAACAGAACACTCAGAGATCGCTCGCAGCTGAACAGAACACTCAGAGATCGCTCGCAACTGAACAGAACACTCAGAGATCGCTCGCAGCTGAACAGAACACTCAGAGATCGCTCGCAGCTGAACAGAACACTCAGAGATCGCGCGCGCGGCTGAACAGAACACTCAGACATCGCGCGTGCAGCTGAACAGAACACTCAGACATCGCGCGCGCAGCTGAACAGAACACTCAGACATCGCGCGCACGGCTGAACAGAACACTCAGACATCGCGCGCGCGGCAGAACAGAACACTCAGAGATCGCGCACGCAGCTGAACAGATAACTCAGAGATCGCTTGCAGCTGAACAGAACACTCAGAAATCGCGCGCGCGGCTGAACAGATCACTCAGACATCGCTCGCAGCTGAACAGAACACTCAGACATCGCGCGCGCAGCTGAACAGAACACTCAGACATCGCACGCGCAGCTGAACAGAACACTCAGAGATTGCTCGCAGCTGAACAGAACACTCAGAGATCGCTCGCAGCTGAACAGAAAACTCAGAGATCTCGTGCGCGGCTGAACAGAACACTCAGAGATCGCGCGCGCAGCTGAACAGAACACTCAGAGATCGCTCGCAGCTGAACAGAACACTCAGAGATCGCTCGCAGCTGAACAGAACACTCAGAGATCGCACGCGCAGCAGAACAGAACACTCAGAGATCGCGCGCGCAGCTGAACAGAACACTCAGAGATCGCGCGCGCAGCTGAACAGAACACTCAGAGATCGCTCGCAGCTGAACAGAACACTCAGAGATCGCTCGCAGCTGAACAGAACACTCAGAGATCGCACACGCAGCAGAACAGAACACTCAGAGATCGCGCGCGCAGCTGAACAGAACACTCAGAGATCGCGCGCGCAGCTGAACAGAACACTCAGAGATCGCGCGCGCAGCTGAACAGAACACTCAGAGATCGCGTGCAGCTGAACAGAAAACTCAGAGATCGATCGCAGCTGAACAGAACACTCAGAGATCGCGCGCGCAGCTGAACAGAACACTCAGAGATCGCGCGCGCAGCAGAACAGAACACTCAGAGATCGCGCGCGCAGCTGAACAGAAAACTCAGAGATCGCTCGCAGCTGAACAGAACACTCAGAGATCGCTCGCAGCTGAACAGAACACTCAGAGATCGCACGCGCAGCAGAACAGAACACTCAGAGATCGCGCGCGCAGCTGAACAGAACACTCAGAGATCGCGCGCGCAGCTGAACAGAACACTCAGAGATCGCGTGCAGCTGAACAGAAAACTCAGAGATCGATCGCTGCTGAACAGAACACTCAGAGATCGCGCGCGCAGCTGAACAGAACACTCAGAGATCGCTCGCAGCTGAACAGAAAACTCAGAGATCGATCGCAGCTGAACAGAAAACTCAGAGATCGATCGCAGCTGAACAGAACACTCAGAGATCGCGCGCGCAGCAGAACAGAACACTCAGAGATCGCGCGCGCAGCTGAACAGAACACTCAGAGATCGCTCGCAGCTGAACAGAACACTCAGAGATCGCTCGCAGCTGAACAGAACACTCAGAGATCGCTCGCAGCTGAACAGAACACTCAGAGATCGCTCGCAGCTGAACAGAACACTCAGAGATCGCGCGCGCGGCTGAACAGAACACTCAGACATCGCGCGTGCAGCTGAACAGAACACTCAGACATCGCGCGCGCAGCTGAACAGAACACTCAGACATCGCGCGCACGGCTGAACAGAACACTCAGACATCGCGCGCGCGACAGAACAGAACACTCAGAGATCGCGCACGCAGCTGAACAGATAACTCAGAGATCGCTTGCAGCTGAACAGAACACTCAGAAATCGCGCGCGCGGCTGAACAGATCACTCAGACATCGCGCGCGCAGCTGAACAGAACACTCAGACATCGCGCGCGCGGCTGAACAGAACACTCAGACATCGCGCGCGTGGGTGAACAGAACACTCAGAGATCGCGTGCAGCAGAACAGAACACTCAGAGATCGCGCCCCCGGCTGAACAGAACACTCAGAGATCGCGCGCAGCTGAACAGAACACACAGAGATCGCGCCCGCGGCTAAACAGAACACTCAGAGATCGCTCGCAGCTGAACAGAACACTCAGAGATCGCACGCAGCAGACCAGAACACTCAGAGATTTCTCGCGCAGCTGAACAAAACACTCAGAGATCGCGCCCGCGGCTGAACAGAACTCTCAGAGATCGCGCGCAGCTGAATAAAACACTCAGAGATCGCGCGCAGGTGAACAGAACACTCAGAGATTGCACGCGCAGGTGAACAGAACACTCAGAGATCGCGCGCGCAGCTGAACAGAACACTCAGAGATCGCGCGCAGCTGAACAGAACACTCAGAGATCGCGCGCAGCTGAACAGAACACTCAGAGATCACGCGCAGGTGAACAGAACACTCAGAGATCGCACGCGCAGTTGAACAGAACACTCAGAGATCGCACGCAGGTGAACAGAACTCTCAGAGATCGCACGCAGGTGAACAGAACACTCAGAGATCGCACGCAGGTGAACAGAACTCTCGGAGATTGCACGCAGGTGAACAGAACACTCAGAGATCGCACGCGCAGGTGAACAGAATACTCAGAGATCGCACACAGGTGAACAGAACACTCAGAGATTGCGCGCGCAGCTGAACAGAACACTCAGAGATCGCACGCGCAGCAGAACAGAACACTCAGAGATCGCTCGCAGCTGAACAGAACACTCAGAGATCGCGCGCAGCTGAACAGAACACTCAGAGATCGCACGCGGCTGAAAATAACACTCAGAGATCGCACGCGGCTGAAAAGAACACTCAGAGATCGCGCGTGGCTGAACAGAACACTCAGAGATCGCGCGCAGCTGAACAGAACTCTCAGAGATCGCACGCGGCTGAACAGAACACTCAGAGATCGCGCGTGGCTGAACAGAACACTCAGAGATCGCGCGCAGCTGAACAGAACTCTCAGAGATCGCACGCGGCTGAACAGAACACTCAGAGATCGCGCGTGGCTGAACAGAACACTCAGAGATCGCGCGCAGCTGAACAGAACTCTCAGAGATCGCACGCGGCTGAACAGAACACTCAGAGATCGCGCGCAGGTGAACAGAACACTCAGAGATCGCGCGCGCAGCTGAATAGAACACTCAGAGATCGCACGCAGGTGAACAGAACACTCAGAGATCGCGCGAGCCGTAGAACAGAACACCCAGAGATCGCGCGCGCAGCTGAATAGAACACACAGAGATCGCGCTCAGCTGAACAGAACACTCAGAGATCGCGCGCGCAGCTGAACAGAACACTCAGAGATCGCGCGCGGCTGAACAGAACACTCAGAGATCGCACGCAGGTGAACAGAACACTCAGAGATCGCGCGAGCCGTAGAACAGAACACCCAGAGATCGCGCGCGCAGCTGAACAGAACACTCAGAGATCGCACGCGCAGCTGAACAGAACACACAGATCGCGCGCAGCTGAACAGAACACTCAGAGATCGCGCGAGCCGTAGAACAGAACACCCAGAGATCGCCCGCAGCTGAAGAGAACACTCAGAGGTCGCGCGTAGCTGAACAGAACACTCAGAGATCTCACGCAGGTGAACAGAACACCCAGAGACCGCACGCGCAGCAGAACAGAACACTCAGAGATCGCGTGCGCAGCTGAACAGAACACTCAGAGATCGCACGCGGCTGAACAGAACACTCAGAGATCGCGCGTGGCTGAATAGAACACTCAGAGATTGCGCACGCGCAGCAGACCAGAACACTCAGAGATCGTCCGCAGCTGAATAGAACACTCAGAGATCGTCCGCAGCTGAATAGAACACTCAGAGATCGCGCGCAGCTGAACAGAACACTCAGAGATCGCACGCGCAGCAGAACAGAACACTCAGAGATCGCGCGCAACTGAACAGAACACTCAGAGATCGTCTGCAGCTGAATAGAACACTCAGAGATCGCGCGCAGCTGAACAGAACACTCAGAGATCGCGCGCAGCTGAACAGAACACTCAGAGATCGCGTGCAGCAGAACAGAACACTCAGAGATCGTGCCCCCGGCTGAACAGAACACTCAGAGATCGCGCGCAGCTGAACAGAACACACAGAGATCGCGCCCGCGGCTAAACAGAACACTCAGAGATCGCTCGCAGCTGAACAGAACACTCAGAGATCGCACGCAGCAGACCAGAACACTCAGAGATTTCTCGCGCAGCTGAACAAAACACTCAGAGATCGCGCCCGCGGCTGAACAGAACTCTCAGAGATCGCGCGCAGCTGAATAAAACACTCAGAGATCGCGCGCAGGTGAACAGAACACTCAGAGATTGCACGCGCAGGTGAACAGAACACTCAGAGATCGCGCGCGCAGCTGAACAGAACACTCAGAGATTGCGCGCAGCTGAACAGAACACTCAGAGATCGCGCGCGCAGCTGAACAGAACACTCAGAGATCGCTCGCAGCTGAACAGAACACTCAGAGATCGCTCGCAGCTGAACAGAACACTCAGAGATCGCACGCGCAGCAGAACAGAACACTCAGAGATCGCGCGCGCAGCTGAACAGAACACTCAGAGATCGCGCGCGCAGCTGAACAGAACACTCAGAGATCGCGTGCAGCTGAACAGAAAACTCAGAGATCGATCGCAGCTGAACAGAACACTCAGAGATCGCGCGCGCAGCTGAACAGAACACTCAGAGATCGCTCGCAGCTGAACAGAAAACTCAGAGATCGATCGCAGCTGAACAGAACACTCAGAGATCGCGCGCGGCTGAACAGAACACTCAGAGATCGCGCGCAGCTGAACAGAACACTCAGAGATCGATCGCAGCTGAACAGAACACTCAGAGATCGCTCGCAGCTGAACAGAACACTCAGAGATCGCTCGCAGCTGAACAGAACACTCAGAGATCGCTCGCAGCTGAACAGAACACTCAGAGATCGCGCGCGCAGCAGAACAGAACACTCAGAGATCGCGCGCGCAGCTGAACAGAAAACTCAGAGATCGCTCGCAGCTGAACAGAACACTCAGAGATCGCTCGCAGCTGAACAGAACACTCAGAGATCGCACGCGCAGCAGAACAGAACACTCAGAGATCGCGCGCGCAGCTGAACAGAACACTCAGAGATCGCGCGCGCAGCTGAACAGAACACTCAGAGATCGCGTGCAGCTGAACAGAAAACTCAGAGATCGATCGCTGCTGAACAGAACACTCAGAGATCGCGCGCGCAGCTGAACAGAACACTCAGAGATCGCTCGCAGCTGAACAGAAAACTCAGAGATCGATCGCAGCTGAACAGAAAACTCAGAGATCGATCGCAGCTGAACAGAACACTCAGAGATCGCGCGCGCAGCAGAACAGAACACTCAGAGATCGCGCGCGCAGCTGAACAGAACACTCAGAGATCGCTCGCAGCTGAACAGAACACTCAGAGATCGCTCGCAGCTGAACAGAACACTCAGAGATCGCTCGCAGCTGAACAGAACACTCAGAGATCGCTCGCAGCTGAACAGAACACTCAGAGATCGCGCGCGCGGCTGAACAGAACACTCAGACATCGCGCGTGCAGCTGAACAGAACACTCAGACATCGCGCGCGCAGCTGAACAGAACACTCAGACATCGCGCGCACGGCTGAACAGAACACTCAGACATCGCGCGCGCGGCAGAACAGAACACTCAGAGATCGCGCACGCAGCTGAACAGATAACTCAGAGATCGCTTGCAGCTGAACAGAACACTCAGAAATCGCGCGCGCGGCTGAACAGATCACTCAGACATCGCTCGCAGCTGAACAGAACACTCAGACATCGCGCGCGCAGCTGAACAGGACACTCAGACATCGCACGCGCAGCTGAACAGAACACTCAGAGATTGCTCGCAGCTGAACAGAACACTCAGAGATCGCTCGCAGCTGAACAGAAAACTCAGAGATCTCGTGCGCGGCTGAACAGAACACTCAGAGATCGCGCGCGCAGCTGAACAGAACACTCAGAGATCGCTCGCAGCTGAACAGAACACTCAGAGATCGCTCGCAGCTGAACAGAACACTCAGAGATCGCACGCGCAGCAGAACAGAACACTCAGAGATCGCGCGCGCAGCTGAACAGAACACTCAGAGATCGCGCGCGCAGCTGAACAGAACACTCAGAGATCGCTCGCAGCTGAACAGAACACTCAGAGATCGCTCGCAGCTGAACAGAACACTCAGAGATCGCACGCGCAGCAGAACAGAACACTCAGAGATCGCGCGCGCAGCTGAACAGAACACTCAGAGATCGCGCGCGCAGCTGAACAGAACACTCAGAGATCGCGCGCGCAGCTGAACAGAACACTCAGAGATCGCGTGCAGCTGAACAGAAAACTCAGAGATCGATCGCAGCTGAACAGAACACTCAGAGATCGCGCGCGCAGCTGAACAGAACACTCAGAGATCGCTCGCAGCTGAACAGAAAACTCAGAGATCGATCGCAGCTGAACAGAACACTCAGAGATCGCGCGCGGCTGAACAGAACACTCAGAGATCGCGCGCAGCTGAACAGAACACTCAGAGATCGATCGCAGCTGAACAGAACACTCAGAGATCGCTCGCAGCTGAACAGAACACTCAGAGATCGCTCGCAGCTGAACAGAACACTCAGAGATCGCTCGCAGCTGAACAGAACACTCAGAGATCGCGCGCGCAGCAGAACAGAACACTCAGAGATCGCGCGCGCAGCTGAACAGAAAACTCAGAGATCGCTCGCAGCTGAACAGAACACTCAGAGATCGCTCGCAGCTGAACAGAACACTCAGACATCGCGCGTGCAGCTGAACAGAACACTCAGAGATCGCGCGCGCAGCTGAACAGAACACTCAGAGATCGCGCGCGGCTGAACAGAACACTCAGAGATCGCACGCAGGTGAACAGAACACTCAGAGATCGCGCGAGCCGTAGAACAGAACACCCAGAGATCGCGCGCGCAGCTGAACAGAACACTCAGAGATCGCACGCGCAGCTGAACAGAACACACAGATCGCGCGCAGCTGAACAGAACACTCAGAGATCGCGCGAGCCGTAGAACAGAACACCCAGAGATCGCCCGCAGCTGAAGAGAACACTCAGAGGTCGCGCGTAGCTGAACAGAACACTCAGAGATCTCACGCAGGTGAACAGAACACCCAGAGACCGCACGCGCAGCAGAACAGAACACTCAGAGATCGCGTGCGCAGCTGAACAGAACACTCAGAGATCGCACGCGGCTGAACAGAACACTCAGAGATCGCGCGTGGCTGAATAGAACACTCAGAGATTGCGCACGCGCAGCAGACCAGAACACTCAGAGATCGTCCGCAGCTGAATAGAACACTCAGAGATCGTCCGCAGCTGAATAGAACACTCAGAGATCGCGCGCAGCTGAACAGAACACTCAGAGATCGCACGCGCAGCAGAACAGAACACTCAGAGATCGCGCGCAACTGAACAGAACACTCAGAGATCGTCTGCAGCTGAATAGAACACTCAGAGATCGCGCGCAGCTGAACAGAACACTCAGAGATCGCGCGCAGCTGAACAGAACACTCAGAGATCGCGTGCAGCAGAACAGAACACTCAGAGATCGCGCCCCCGGCTGAACAGAACACTCAGAGATCGCGCGCAGCTGAACAGAACACACAGAGATCGCGCCCGCGGCTAAACAGAACACTCAGAGATCGCTCGCAGCTGAACAGAACACTCAGAGATCGCACGCAGCAGACCAGAACACTCAGAGATTTCTCGCGCAGCTGAACAAAACACTCAGAGATCGCGCCCGCGGCTGAACAGAACTCTCAGAGATCGCGCGCAGCTGAATAAAACACTCAGAGATCGCGCGCAGGTGAACAGAACACTCAGAGATTGCACGCGCAGGTGAACAGAACACTCAGAGATCGCGCGCGCAGCTGAACAGAACACTCAGAGATTGCGCGCAGCTGAACAGAACACTCAGAGATCGCGCGCGCAGCTGAACAGAACACTCAGAGATCGCTCGCAGCTGAACAGAACACTCAGAGATCGCTCGCAGCTGAACAGAACACTCAGAGATCGCACGCGCAGCAGAACAGAACACTCAGAGATCGCGCGCGCAGCTGAACAGAACACTCAGAGATCGCGTGCAGCTGAACAGAAAACTCAGAGATCGATCGCAGCTGAACAGAACACTCAGAGATCGCGCGCGCAGCTGAACAGAACACTCAGAGATCGCTCGCAGCTGAACAGAAAACTCAGAGATCGATCGCAGCTGAACAGAACACTCAGAGATCGCGCGCGGCTGAACAGAACACTCAGAGATCGCGCGCAGCTGAACAGAACACTCAGAGATCGATCGCAGCTGAACAGAACACTCAGAGATCGCTCGCAGCTGAACAGAACACTCAGAGATCGCTCGCAGCTGAACAGAACACTCAGAGATCGCTCGCAGCTGAACAGAACACTCAGAGATCGCGCGCGCAGCAGAACAGAACACTCAGAGATCGCGCGCGCAGCTGAACAGAAAACTCAGAGATCGCTCGCAGCTGAACAGAACACTCAGAGATCGCTCGCAGCTGAACAGAACACTCAGAGATCGCACGCGCAGCAGAACAGAACACTCAGAGATCGCGCGCGCAGCTGAACAGAACACTCAGAGATCGCGCGCGCAGCTGAACAGAACACTCAGAGATCGCGTGCAGCTGAACAGAAAACTCAGAGATCGATCGCTGCTGAACAGAACACTCAGAGATCGCGCGCACAGCTGAACAGAACACTCAGAGATCGCTCGCAGCTGAACAGAAAACTCAGAGATCGATCGCAGCTGAACAGAAAACTCAGAGATCGATCGCAGCTGAACAGAACACTCAGAGATCGCGCGCGCAGCAGAACAGAACACTCAGAGATCGCGCGCGCAGCTGAACAGAACACTCAGAGATCGCTCGCAGCTGAACAGAACACTCAGAGATCGCTCGCAGCTGAACAGAACACTCAGAGATCGCTCGCAGCTGAACAGAACACTCAGAGATCGCTCGCAGCTGAACAGAACACTCAGAGATCGCGCGCGCGGCTGAACAGAACACTCAGACATCGCGCGTGCAGCTGAACAGAACACTCAGACATCGCGCGCGCAGCTGAACAGAACACTCAGACATCGCGCGCACGGCTGAACAGAACACTCAGACATCGCGCGCGCGGCAGAACAGAACACTCAGAGATCGCGCACGCAGCTGAACAGATAACTCAGAGATCGCTTGCAGCTGAACAGAACACTCAGAAATCGCGCGCGCGGCTGAACAGATCACTCAGACATCGCTCGCAGCTGAACAGAACACTCAGACATCGCGCGCGCAGCTGAACAGAACACTCAGACATCGCACGCGCAGCTGAACAGAACACTCAGAGATTGCTCGCAGCTGAACAGAACACTCAGAGATCGCTCGCAGCTGAACAGAAAACTCAGAGATCTCGTGCGCGGCTGAACAGAACACTCAGAGATCGCGCGCGCAGCTGAACAGAACACTCAGAGATCGCTCGCAGCTGAACAGAACACTCAGAGATCGCACGCGCAGCAGAACAGAACACTCAGAGATCGCGCGCGCAGCTGAACAGAACACTCAGAGATCGCGCGCGCAGCTGAACAGAACACTCAGAGATCGCTCGCAGCTGAACAGAACACTCAGAGATCGCTCGCAGCTGAACAGAACACTCAGAGATCGCACGCGCAGCAGAACAGAACACTCAGAGATCGCGCGCGCAGCTGAACAGAACACTCAGAGATCGCGCGCGCAGCTGAACAGAACACTCAGAGATCGCGCGCGCAGCTGAACAGAACACTCAGAGATCGCGTGCAGCTGAACAGAAAACTCAGAGATCGATCGCAGCTGAACAGAACACTCAGAGATCGCGCGCGCAGCTGAACAGAACACTCAGAGATCGCTCGCAGCTGAACAGAAAACTCAGAGATCGATCGCAGCTGAACAGAACACTCAGAGATCGCGCGCGGCTGAACAGAACACTCAGAGATCGCGCGCAGCTGAACAGAACACTCAGAGATCGATCGCAGCTGAACAGAACACTCAGAGATCGCTCGCAGCTGAACAGAACACTCAGAGATCGCTCGCAGCTGAACAGAACACTCAGAGATCGCGCGCGCAGCAGAACAGAACACTCAGAGATCGCGCGCGCAGCTGAACAGAAAACTCAGAGATCGCTCGCAGCTGAACAGAACACTCAGAGATCGCTCGCAGCTGAACAGAACACTCAGAGATCGCACGCGCAGCAGAACAGAACACTCAGAGATCGCGCGCGCAGCTGAACAGAACACTCAGAGATCGCGCGCGCAGCTGAACAGAACACTCAGAGATCGCGTGCAGCTGAACAGAAAACTCAGAGATCGATCGCTGCTGAACAGAACACTCAGAGATCGCGCGCGCAGCTGAACAGAACACTCAGAGATCGCTCGCAGCTGAACAGAAAACTCAGAGATCGATCGCAGCTGAACAGAAAACTCAGAGATCGATCGCAGCTGAACAGAACACTCAGAGATCGCGCGCGCAGCAGAACAGAACACTCAGAGATCGCGCGCGCAGCTGAACAGAACACTCAGAGATCGCTCGCAGCTGAACAGAACACTCAGAGATCGCTCGCAGCTGAACAGAACACTCAGAGATCGCTCGCAGCTGAACAGAACACTCAGAGATCGCTCGCAGCTGAACAGAACACTCAGAGATCGCGCGCGCGGCTGAACAGAACACTCAGACATCGCGCGTGCAGCTGAACAGAACACTCAGACATCGCGCGCGCAGCTGAACAGAACACTCAGACATCGCGCGCACGGCTGAACAGAACACTCAGACATCGCGCGCGCGGCAGAACAGAACACTCAGAGATCGCGCACGCAGCTGAACAGAACACTCAGAGATCGCTTGCAGCTGAACAGAACACTCAGAAATCGCGCGCGCGGCTGAACAGATCACTCAGACATCGCGCGCGCAGCTGAACAGAACACTCAGACATCGCGCGCGCGGCTGAACAGAACACTCAGACATCGCGCGCGTGGGTGAACAGAACACTCAGAGATCGCGTGCAGCAGAACAGAACACTCAGAGATCGCGCCCCCGGCTGAACAGAACACTCAGAGATCGCGCGCAGCTGAACAGAACACACAGAGATCGCGCCCGCGGCTAAACAGAACACTCAGAGATCGCTCGCAGCTGAACAGAACACTCAGAGATCGCACGCAGCAGACCAGAACACTCAGAGATTTCTCGCGCAGCTGAACAAAACACTCAGAGATCGCGCCCGCGGCTGAACAGAACTCTCAGAGATCGCGCGCAGCTGAACAGAACACTCAGAGATCGCGCGCAGCTGAACAGAACACTCAGAGATCACGCGCAGGTGAACAGAACACTCAGAGATCGCACGCGCAGTTGAACAGAACACTCAGAGATCGCACGCAGGTGAACAGAACTCTCAGAGATCGCACGCAGGTGAACAGAACACTCAGAGATCGCACGCAGGTGAACAGAACTCTCGGAGATTGCACGCAGGTGAACAGAACACTCAGAGATCGCACGCGCAGGTGAACAGAATACTCAGAGATCGCACGCAGGTGAACAGAACACTCAGAGATTGCGCGCGCAGCTGAACAGAACACTCAGAGATCGCACGCGCAGCAGAACAGAACACTCAGAGATCGCTCGCAGCTGAACAGAACACTCAGAGATCGCGCGCAGCTGAACAGAACACTCAAAGATCGCACGCGGCTGAAAATAACACTCAGAGATCGCACGCGGCTGAAAAGAACACTCAGAGATCGCGCGTGGCTGAACAGAACACTCAGAGATCGCGCGCAGCTGAACAGAACTCTCAGAGATCGCACGCGGCTGAACAGAACACTCAGAGATCGCGCGTGGCTGAACAGAACACTCAGAGATCGCGCGCAGCTGAACAGAACTCTCAGAGATCGCACGCGGCTGAACAGAACACTCAGAGATCGCGCGCAGGTGAACAGAACACTCAGAGATCGCGCGCGCAGCTGAATAGAACACTCAGAGATCGCACGCAGGTGAACAGAACACTCAGAGATCGCGCGAGCCGTAGAACAGAACACCCAGAGATCGCGCGCGCAGCTGAATAGAACACACAGAGATCGCGCTCAGCTGAACAGAACACTCAGAGATCGCGCGCGCAGCTGAACAGAACACTCAGAGATCGCGCGCGGCTGAACAGAACACTCAGAGATCGCACGCAGGTGAACAGAACACTCAGAGATCGCGCGAGCCGTAGAACAGAACACCCAGAGATCGCGCGCGCAGCTGAACAGAACACTCAGAGATCGCACGCGCAGCTGAACAGAACACACAGATCGCGCGCAGCTGAACAGAACACTCAGAGATCGCGCGAGCCGTAGAACAGAACACCCAGAGATCGCCCGCAGCTGAAGAGAACACTCAGAGGTCGCGCGTAGCTGAACAGAACACTCAGAGATCTCACGCAGGTGAACAGAACACCCAGAGACCGCACGCGCAGCAGAACAGAACACTCAGAGATCGCGTGCGCAGCTGAACAGAACACTCAGAGATCGCACGCGGCTGAACAGAACACTCAGAGATCGCGCGTGGCTGAATAGAACACTCAGAGATTGCGCACGCGCAGCAGACCAGAACACTCAGAGATCGTCCGCAGCTGAATAGAACACTCAGAGATCGTCCGCAGCTGAATAGAACACTCAGAGATCGCGCGCAGCTGAACAGAACACTCAGAGATCGCACGCGCAGCAGAACAGAACACTCAGAGATCGCGCGCAACTGAACAGAACACTCAGAGATCGTCTGCAGCTGAATAGAACACTCAGAGATCGCGCGCAGCTGAACAGAACACTCAGAGATCGCGCGCAGCTGAACAGAACACTCAGAGATCGCGCCCCCGGCTGAACAGAACACTCAGAGATCGCGCGCAGCTGAACAGAACACACAGAGATCGCGCCCGCGGCTAAACAGAACACTCAGAGATCGCTCGCAGCTGAACAGAACACTCAGAGATCGCACGCAGCAGACCAGAACACTCAGAGATTTCTCGCGCAGCTGAACAAAACACTCAGAGATCGCGCCCGCGGCTGAACAGAACTCTCAGAGATCGCGCGCAGCTGAATAAAACACTCAGAGATCGCGCGCAGGTGAACAGAACACTCAGAGATTGCACGCGCAGGTGAACAGAACACTCAGAGATCGCTCGCAGCTGAACAGAACACTCAGAGATCACGCGCAGGTGAACAGAACACTCAGAGATCGCACGCGCAGGTGAACAGAACTCTCAGAGATCGCACGCAGGTGAACAGAACACTCAGAGATCGCACGCAGGTGAACAGAACTCTCGGAGATTGCACGCAGGTGAACAGAACACTCAGAGATCGCACGCGCAGGTGAACAGAATACTCAGAGATCGCACGCAGGTGAACAGAACACTCAGAGATTGCGCGCGCAGCTGAACAGAACACTCAGAGATCGCACGCGCAGCAGAACAGAACACTCAGAGATCGCTCGCAGCTGAACAGAAAACTCAGAGATCGCTCGCAGCTGAACAGAACACTCAGAGATCGCGCGCGGCTGAACAGAACACTCAGAGATCGCGCGCGCAGCTGAACAGAACACTCAGAGATCGCGCCCGCGGCTGAACAGAACACTCAGAGATGGTTCGCAGCTGAACAGAACACTCAGAGATCGCTCGCAGCTGAACAGAACACTCAGAGATCGCTCGCAGCTGAACAGAACACTCAGAGATCGCTCGCAGCTGAACAGAACACTCAGAGATCGCTCGCAGCTGAACAGAACACTCAGACATCGCGCGCGCAGCTGAACAGAACACTCAGACATCGCACGCGCAGCTGAACAGAACACTCAGAGATTGCTCGCAGCTGAACAGAACACTCAGAGATCGCTCGCAGCTGAACAGAAAACTCAGAGATCTCGTGCGCGGCTGAACAGAACACTCAGAGATCGCGCGCGCAGCTGAACAGAACACTCAGAGATCGCTCGCAGCTGAACAGAACACTCAGAGATCGCTCGCAGCTGAACAGAACACTCAGAGATCGCACGCGCAGCAGAACAGAACACTCAGAGATCGCGCGCGCAGCTGAACAGAACACTCAGAGATCGCGCGCGCAGCTGAACAGAACACTCAGAGATCGCTCGCAGCTGAACAGAACACTCAGAGATCGCTCGCAGCTGAACAGAACACTCAGAGATCGCACGCGCAGCAGAACAGAACACTCAGAGATCGCGCGCGCAGCTGAACAGAACACTCAGAGATCGCGCGCGCAGCTGAACAGAACACTCAGAGATCGCGTGCAGCTGAACAGAAAACTCAGAGATCGATCGCAGCTGAACAGAACACTCAGAGATCGCGCGCGCAGCTGAACAGAACACTCAGAGATCGCTCGCAGCTGAACAGAAAACTCAGAGATCGATCGCAGCTGAACAGAACACTCAAAGATCGCGCGCGGCTGAACAGAACACTCAGAGATCGCGCGCAGCTGAACAGAACACTCAGAGATCGATCGCAGCTGAACAGAACACTCAGAGATCGCTCGCAGCTGAACAGAACACTCAGAGATCGCTCGCAGCTGAACAGAACACTCAGAGATCGCTCGCAGCTGAACAGAACACTCAGAGATCGCGCGCGCAGCAGAACAGAACACTCAGAGATCGCGCGCGCAGCTGAACAGAAAACTCAGAGATCGCCCGCGGCTGAACAGAACACTCAGAGATGGTTCGCAGCTGAACAGAACACTCAGAGATCGCTCGCAGCTGAACAGAACACTCAGAGATCGCTCGCAGCTGAACAGAACACTCAGAGATCGCTCGCAGCTGAACAGAACACTCAGAGATCGCTCGCAGCTGAACAGAACACTCAGACATCGCGCGCGCAGCTGAACAGAACACTCAGACATCGCACGCGCAGCTGAACAGAACACTCAGAGATTGCTCGCAGCTGAACAGAACACTCAGAGATCGCTCGCAGCTGAACAGAAAACTCAGAGATCTCGTGCGCGGCTGAACAGAACACTCAGAGATCGCGCGCGCAGCTGAACAGAACACTCAGAGATCGCTCGCAGCTGAACAGAACACTCAGAGATCGCTCGCAGCTGAACAGAACACTCAGAGATCGCACGCGCAGCAGAACAGAACACTCAGAGATCGCGCGCGCAGCTGAACAGAACACTCAGAGATCGCGCGCGCAGCTGAACAGAACACTCAGAGATCGCTCGCAGCTGAACAGAACACTCAGAGATCGCTCGCAGCTGAACAGAACACTCAGAGATCGCACGCGCAGCAGAACAGAACACTCAGAGATCGCGCGCGCAGCTGAACAGAACACTCAGAGATCGCGCGCGCAGCTGAACAGAACACTCAGAGATCGCGTGCAGCTGAACAGAAAACTCAGAGATCGATCGCAGCTGAACAGAACACTCAGAGATCGCGCGCGCAGCTGAACAGAACACTCAGAGATCGCTCGCAGCTGAACAGAAAACTCAGAGATCGATCGCAGCTGAACAGAACACTCAGAGATCGCGCGCGGCTGAACAGAACACTCAGAGATCGCGCGCAGCTGAACAGAACACTCAGAGATCGATCGCAGCTGAACAGAACACTCAGAGATCGCTCGCAGCTGAACAGAACACTCAGAGATCGCTCGCAGCTGAACAGAACACTCAGAGATCGCTCGCAGCTGAACAGAACACTCAGAGATCGCGCGCGCAGCAGAACAGAACACTCAGAGATCGCGCGCGCAGCTGAACAGAAAACTCAGAGATCGCTCGCAGCTGAACAGAACACTCAGAGATCGCTCGCAGCTGAACAGAACACTCAGAGATCGCACGCGCAGCAGAACAGAACACTCAGAGATCGCGCGCGCAGCTGAACAGAACACTCAGAGATCGCGCGCGCAGCTGAACAGAACACTCAGAGATCGCGTGCAGCTGAACAGAAAACTCAGAGATCGATCGCTGCTGAACAGAACACTCAGAGATCGCGCGCGCAGCTGAACAGAACACTCAGAGATCGCTCGCAGCTGAACAGAAAACTCAGAGATCGATCGCAGCTGAACAGAAAACTCAGAGATCGATCGCAGCTGAACAGAACACTCAGAGATCGCGCGCGCAGCAGAACAGAACACTCAGAGATCGCGCGCGCAGCTGAACAGAACACTCAGAGATCGCTCGCAGCTGAACAGAACACTCAGAGATCGCTCGCAGCTGAACAGAACACTCAGAGATCGCTCGCAGCTGAACAGAACACTCAGAGATCGCTCGCAGCTGAACAGAACACTCAGAGATCGCGCGCGCGGCTGAACAGAACACTCAGACATCGCGCGTGCAGCTGAACAGAACACTCAGACATCGCGCGCGCAGCTGAACAGAACACTCAGACATCGCGCGCACGGCTGAACAGAACACTCAGACATCGCGCGCGCGGCAGAACAGAACACTCAGAGATCGCGCACGCAGCTGAACAGATAACTCAGAGATCGCTTGCAGCTGAACAGAACACTCAGAAATCGCGCGCGCGGCTGAACAGATCACTCAGACATCGCTCGCAGCTGAACAGAACACTCAGACATCGCGCGCGCAGCTGAACAGAACACTCAGACATCGCACGCGCAGCTGAACAGAACACTCAGAGATTGCTCGCAGCTGAACAGAACACTCAGAGATCGCTCGCAGCTGAACAGAAAACTCAGAGATCTCGTGCGCGGCTGAACAGAACACTCAGAGATCGCGCGCGCAGCTGAACAGAACACTCAGAGATCGCTCGCAGCTGAACAGAACACTCAGAGATCGCTCGCAGCTGAACAGAACACTCAGAGATCGCACGCGCAGCAGAACAGAACACTCAGAGATCGCGCGCGCAGCTGAACAGAACACTCAGAGATCGCGCGCGCAGCTGAACAGAACACTCAGAGATCGCTCGCAGCTGAACAGAACACTCAGAGATCGCTCGCAGCTGAACAGAACACTCAGAGATCGCACGCGCAGCAGAACAGAACACTCAGAGATCGCGCGCGCAGCTGAACAGAACACTCAGAGATCGCGCGCGCAGCTGAACAGAACACTCAGAGATCGCGCGCGCAGCTGAACAGAACACTCAGAGATCGCGTGCAGCTGAACAGAAAACTCAGAGATCGATCGCAGCTGAACAGAACACTCAGAGATCGCGCGCGCAGCTGAACAGAACACTCAGAGATCGCTCGCAGCTGAACAGAAAACTCAGAGATCGATCGCAGCTGAACAGAACACTCAGAGATCGCGCGCGGCTGAACAGAACACTCAGAGATCGTGCGCAGCTGAACAGAACACTCAGAGATCGATCGCAGCTGAACAGAACACTCAGAGATCGCTCGCAGCTGAACAGAACACTCAGAGATCGCTCGCAGCTGAACAGAACACTCAGAGATCGCTCGCAGCTGAACAGAACACTCAGAGATCGCGCGCGCAGCAGAACAGAACACTCAGAGATCGCGCGCGCAGCTGAACAGAAAACTCAGAGATCGCTCGCAGCTGAACAGAACACTCAGAGATCGCTCGCAGCTGAACAGAACACTCAGACATCGCGCGCGCAGCTGAACAGAACACTCAGACATCGCACGCGCAGCTGAACAGAACACTCAGAGATTGCTCGCAGCTGAACAGAACACTCAGAGATCGCTCGCAGCTGAACAGAAAACTCAGAGATCTCGTGCGCGGCTGAACAGAACACTCAGAGATCGCGCGCGCAGCTGAACAGAACACTCAGAGATCGCTCGCAGCTGAACAGAACACTCAGAGATCGCTCGCAGCTGAACAGAACACTCAGAGATCGCACGCGCAGCAGAACAGAACACTCAGAGATCGCGCGCGCAGCTGAACAGAACACTCAGAGATCGCGCGCGCAGCTGAACAGAACACTCAGAGATCGCTCGCAGCTGAACAGAACACTCAGAGATCGCTCGCAGCTGAACAGAACACTCAGAGATCGCACGCGCAGCAGAACAGAACACTCAGAGATCGCGCGCGCAGCTGAACAGAACACTCAGAGATCGCGCGCGCAGCTGAACAGAACACTCAGAGATCGCGCGCGCAGCTGAACAGAACACTCAGAGATCGCGTGCAGCTGAACAAAAAACTCAGAGATCGATCGCAGCTGAACAGAACACTCAGAGATCGCGCGCGCAGCTGAACAGAACACTCAGAGATCGCTCGCAGCTGAACAGAAAACTCAGAGATCGATCGCAGCTGAACAGAACACTCAGAGATCGCGCGCGGCTGAACAGAACACTCAGAGATCGCGCGCAGCTGAACAGAACACTCAGAGATCGATCGCAGCTGAACAGAACACTCAGAGATCGCTCGCAGCTGAACAGAACACTCAGAGATCGCTCGCAGCTGAACAGAACACTCAGAGATCGCTCGCAGCTGAACAGAACACTCAGAGATCGCGCGCGCAGCAGAACAGAACACTCAGAGATCGCGCGCGCAGCTGAACAGAAAACTCAGAGATCGCTCGCAGCTGAACAGAACACTCAGAGATCGCTCGCAGCTGAACAGAACACTCAGAGATCGCGCGCGCAGCTGAACAGAACACTCAGAGATCGCGTGCAGCTGAACAGAAAACTCAGAGATCGATCGCTGCTGAACAGAACACTCAGAGATCGCGCGCGCAGCTGAACAGAACACTCAGAGATCGCTCGCAGCTGAACAGAAAACTCAGACATCGCGCGCGGCTGAACAGAACACTCAGAAATCGCGCGCGCGGCTGAACAGAAAACTCAGAGATCGCTCGCAGCTGAACAGAACACTCAGAGATCGCTCGCAGCTGAACAGAACACTCAGAGATCGCACGCGCAGCAGAACAGAACACTCAGAGATCGCGCACGCAGCTGAACAGAACACTCAGAGATCGCGCGCGCAGCTGAACAGAACACTCAGAGATCGCGTGCAGCTGAACAGAAAACTCAGAGATCGATCGCTGCTGAACAGAACACTCAGAGATCGCGCGCGCAGCTGAACAGAACACTCAGAGATCGCTCGCAGCTGAACAGAAAACTCAGAGATCGATCGCAGCTGAACAGAAAACTCAGAGATCGATCGCAGCTGAACAGAACACTCAGAGATCGCGCGCGCAGCAGAACAGAACACTCAGAGATCGCGCGCGCAGCTGAACAGAACACTCAGAGATCGCTCGCAGCTGAACAGAACACTCAGAGATCGCTCGCAGCTGAACAGAACACTCAGAGATCGCTCGCAGCTGAACAGAACACTCAGAGATCGCTCGCAGCTGAACAGAACACTCAGAGATCGCGCGCGCAGCTGAACAGAACACTCAGAGATTGCTCGCAGCTGAACAGAACACTCAGAGATCGCTCGCAGCTGAACAGAAAACTCAGAGATCTCGTGCGCGGCTGAACAGAACACTCAGACATCGCGCGTGCAGCTGAACAGAACACTCAGACATCGCGCGCGCAGCTGAACAGAACACTCAGACATCGCGCGCACGGCTGAACAGAACACTCAGACATCGCGCGCGCGGCAGAACAGAACACTCAGAGATCGCGCACGCAGCTGAACAGATAACTCAGAGATCGCTTGCAGCTGAACAGAACACTCAGAGATCTCGCGCGCGGCTGAACAGAACACTCAGACATCCTGCGCGCAGCTGAACAGAACACTCAGACATCGCGCGCGCAGCTGAACAGAACACTCAGACATCGCGCGCGCGACTGAACAGAACACTCAGACATCGCGCGCGCGGCTGAACAGAACACTCAGACATCGCGCGCGCGGCTGAACAGAACACTCAGAGATCGCACGCGCAGCAGAAAAGAAAACTCAGAGATCGCTCGCGCGGCTGAACAGAACACTCAGAGATCGCGCGCGCGGCTGAACAGAACACTCAGACATCGCGCGCGCGGCTGAACAGAACACTCAGAGATCGCGCGCAGCTGAACAGAACACTCAGACATCGCGCGCGCGGCTGAACAGAACACTCAGACATCGCGCGCGCGGCTGAACAGAACACTCAGAGATCGCACGCGCAGCAGAACAGAACACTCAGAGATCGCGCACGCAGCTGAACAGAACACTCAGAGATCGCGCGCGCAGCTGAACAGAACACTCAGAGATCGCGTGCAGCTGAACAGAAAACTCAGAGATCGATCGCTGCTGAACAGAACACTCAGAGATCGCGCGCGCAGCTGAACAGAACACTCAGAGATCGCTCGCAGCTGAACAGAAAACTCAGAGATCGATCGCAGCTGAACAGAAAACTCAGAGATCGATCGCAGCTGAACAGAACACTCAGAGATCGCGCGCGCAGCAGAACAGAACACTCAGAGATCGCGCGCGCAGCTGAACAGAACACTCAGAGATCGCTCGCAGCTGAACAGAACACTCAGAGATCGCTCGCAGCTGAACAGAACACTCAGAGATCGCTCGCAGCTGAACAGAACACTCAGAGATCGCTCGCAGCTGAACAGAACACTCAGAGATCGCGCGCGCAGCTGAACAGAACACTCAGAGATTGCTCGCAGCTGAACAGAAAACTCAGAGATCTCGTGCGCGGCTGAACAGAACACTCAGACATCGCGCGTGCAGCTGAACAGAACACTCAGACATCGCGCGCGCAGCTGAACAGAACACTCAGACATCGCGCGCACGGCTGAACAGAACACTCAGACATCGCGCGCGCGGCAGAACAGAACACTCAGAGATCGCGCACGCAGCTGAACAGATAACTCAGAGATCGCTTGCAGCTGAACAGAACACTCAGAGATCTCGCGCGCGGCTGAACAGAACACTCAGACATCCTGCGCGCAGCTGAACAGAACACTCAGACATCGCGCGCGCAGCTGAACAGAACACTCAGACATCGCGCGCGCGACTGAACAGAACACTCAGAAATCGCGCGCGCGGCTGAACAGAACACTCAGAGATCGCACGCGCAGCAGAAAAGAAAACTCAGAGATCGCTCGCGCGGCTGAACAGAACACTCAGAGATCGCGCGCGCGGCTGAACAGAACACTCAGACATCGCGCGCGCGGCTGAACAGAACACTCAGAGATCGCGCGCAGCTGAACAGAACACTCAGACATCGCGCGCGCGGCTGAACAGAACACTCAGACATCGCGCGCGCGGCTGAACAGAACACTCAGACATCGCACGCGCAGCAGAACAGAAAATTCAGAGATCGCTCGCGCGGCTGAACAGAAAACTCAGAGATCGCTCGCAGCTGAACAGAACACTCAGAGATCGCTCGCAGCTGAACAGAACACTCAGAGATCGCTCGCGGCTGAACAGAACACTCAGACATCGCGCGCGCGGCTGAACAGAACACTCAGACATCGCGCGCGCGGCTGAACAGAACACTCAGAGATCGCTCGCAGCTGAACAGAAAACTCAGGGATCGGGCGTGCAGCTGAACAGAACACTCAGAGATCGCGCGCAGCTGAACAGAACACTCAGACATCGCGCGCGCAGCTGAACAGAACACTCAGAGATCGCTCGCAGCTGAACAGAACACTCAGAGATCGCTCGCAGCTGAACAGAACACTCAAAGATCGCGCGCGCAGCAGAACAGAACACTCAGAGATCGCGCGCGCAGCTGAACAGAAAACTCAGAGATCGCTCGCAGCTGAACAGAACACTCAGAGATCGCTCGCAGCTGAACAGAACACTCAGAGATCGCACGCGCAGCAGAACAGAACACTCAGAGATCGCGCGCGCAGCTGAACAGAACACTCAGAGATCGCGCGCGCAGCTGAACAGAACACTCAGAGATCGCGTGCAGCTGAACAGAAAACTCAGAGATCGATCGCTGCTGAACAAAACACTCAGAGATCGCGCGCGCAGCTGAACAGAACACTCAGAGATCGCTCGCAGCTGAACAGAAAACTCAGAGATCGATCGCAGCTGAACAGAAAACTCAGAGATCGATCGCAGCTGAACAGAACACTCAGAGATCGCGCGCACAGCAGAACAGAACACTCAGAGATCGCGCGCGCAGCTGAACAGAACACTCAGAGATCGCTCGCAGCTGAACAGAACACTCAGAGATCGCTCGCAGCTGAACAGAACACTCAGAGATCGCTCGCAGCTGAACAGAACACTCAGAGATCGCTCGCAGCTGAACAGAACACTCAGAGATCGCGCGCGCGGCTGAACAGAACACTCAGACATCGCGCGTGCAGCTGAACAGAACACTCAGACATCGCGCGCGCAGCTGAACAGAACACTCAGACATCGCGCGCACGGCTGAACAGAACACTCAGACATCGCGCGCGCGGCAGAACAGAACACTCAGAGATCGCGCACGCAGCTGAACAGATAACTCAGAGATCGCTTGCAGCTGAACAGAACACTCAGAAATCGCGCGCGCGGCTGAACAGATCACTCAGACATCGCTCGCAGCTGAACAGAACACTCAGACATCGCACGCGCAGCTGAACAGAACACTCAGAGATTGCTCGCAGCTGAACAGAACACTCAGAGATCGCTCGCAGCTGAACAGAAAACTCAGAGATCTCGTGCGCGGCTGAACAGAACACTCAGAGATCGCGCGCGCAGCTGAACAGAACACTCAGAGATCGCTCGCAGCTGAACAGAACACTCAGAGATCGCTCGCAGCTGAACAGAACACTCAGAGATCGCACGCGCAGCAGAACAGAACACTCAGAGATCGCGCGCGCAGCTGAACAGAACACTCAGAGATCGCGCGCGCAGCTGAACAGAACACTCAGAGATCGCTCGCAGCTGAACAGAACACTCAGAGATCGCTCGCAGCTGAACAGAACACTCAGAGATCGCACGCGCAGCAGAACAGAACACTCAGAGATCGCGCGCGCAGCTGAACAGAACACTCAGAGATCGCGCGCGCAGCTGAACAGAACACTCAGAGATCGCGCGCGCAGCTGAACAGAACACTCAGAGATCGCGTGCAGCTGAACAGAAAACTCAGAGATCGATCGCAGCTGAACAGAACACTCAGAGATCGCGCGCGCAGCTGAACAGAACACTCAGAGATCGCTCGCAGCTGAACAGAAAACTCAGAGATCGATCGCAGCTGAACAGAACACTCAGAGATCGCGCGCGGCTGAACAGAACACTCAGAGATCGCGCGCAGCTGAACAGAACACTCAGAGATTGATCGCAGCTGAACAGAACACTCAGAGATCGCTCGCAGCTGAACAGAACACTCAGAGATCGCTCGCAGCTGAACAGAACACTCAGAGATCGCTCGCAGCTGAACAGAACACTCAGAGATCGCGCGCGCAGCAGAACAGAACACTCAGAGATCGCGCGCGCAGCTGAACAGAAAACTCAGAGATCGCTCGCAGCTGAACAGAACACTCAGAGATCGCTCGCAGCTGAACAGAACACTCAGAGATCGCACGCGCAGCAGAACAGAACACTCAGAGATCGCGCGCGCAGCTGAACAGAACACTCAGAGATCGCGCGCGCAGCTGAACAGAACACTCAGAGATCGCGTGCAGCTGAACAGAAAACTCAGAGATCGATCGCTGCTGAACAGAACACTCAGAGATCGCGCGCGCAGCTGAACAGAACACTCAGAGATCGCTCGCAGCTGAACAGAAAACTCAGAGATCGATCGCAGCTGAACAGAAAACTCAGAGATCGATCGCAGCTGAACAGAACACTCAGAGATCGCGCGCGCAGCAGAAAAGAACACTCAGAGATCGCGCGCGCAGCTGAACAGAACACTCAGAGATCGCTCGCAGCTGAACAGAACACTCAGAGATCGCTCGCAGCTGAACAGAACACTCAGAGATCGCTCGCAGCTGAACAGAACACTCAGAGATCGCGCGCGCGGCTGAACAGAACACTCAGACATCGCGCGTGCAGCTGAACAGAACACTCAGACATCGCGCGCGCAGCTGAACAGAACACTCAGACATCGCGCGCACGGCTGAACAGAACACTCAGACATCGCGCGCGCGGCAGAACAGAACACTCAGAGATCGCGCACGCAGCTGAACAGATAACTCAGAGATCGCTTGCAGCTGAACAGAACACTCAGAAATCGCGCGCGCGGCTGAACAGATCACTCAGACATCGCGCACGCAGCTGAACAGAACACTCAGACATCGCGCGCGCGGCTGAACAGAACACTCAGACATCGCGCGCGCAGCTGAACAGAACACTCAGACATCGCGCGCGCAGCTGAACAGAACACTCAGACATCGCGCGCGCGGCTGAACAGAACACTCAGACATCGCGCGCGCGGCTGAACAGAACACTCAGACATCGCGCGCGCGGCTGAACAGAACACTCAGACATCGCGCGCGCGGCTGAACAGAACACTCAGAAATCGCGCGCGCGGCTGAACAGAAAACTCAGAGATCGCTCGCAGCTGAACAGAACACTCAGAGATCGCTCGCAGCTGAACAGAACACTCAGAGATCGCACGCGCAGCAGAACAGAACACTCAGAGATCGCGCGCGCAGCTGAACAGAACACTCAGAGATCGCGCGCGCAGCTGAACAGAACACTCAGAGATCGCGTGCAGCTGAACAGAAAACTCAGAGATCGATCGCTGCTGAACAGAACACTCAGAGATCGCGCGCGCAGCTGAACAGAACACTCAGAGATCGCTCGCAGCTGAACAGAAAACTCAGAGATCGATCGCAGCTGAACAGAAAACTCAGAGATCGATCGCAGCTGAACAGAACACTCAGAGATCGCGCGCGCAGCAGAACAGAACACTCAGAGATCGCGCGCGCGGCTGAACAGAACACTCAGAGATCGCTCGCAGCTGAACAGAACACTCAGAGATCGCTCGCAGCTGAACAGAACACTCAGAGATCGCTCGCAGCTGAACAGAACACTCAGAGATCGCTCGCAGCTGAACAGAACACTCAGAGATCGCGCGCGCAGCTGAACAGAACACTCAGAGATTGCTCGCAGCTGAACAGAACACTCAGAGATCGCTCGCAGCTGAACAGAAAACTCAGAGATCTCGTGCGCGGCTGAACAGAACACTCAGACATCGCGCGTGCAGCTGAACAGAACACTCAGACATCGCGCGCGCAGCTGAACAGAACACTCAGACATCGCGCGCACGGCTGAACAGAACACTCAGACATCGCGCGCGCGGCAGAACAGAACACTCAGAGATCGCGCACGCAGCTGAACAGATAACTCAGAGATCGCTTGCAGCTGAACAGAACACTCAGAAATCGCGCGCGCGGCTGAACAGATCACTCAGACATCGCGCGCGCAGCTGAACAGAACACTCAGACATCGCGCGCGCGGCTGAACAGAACACTCAGACATCGCGCGCGCGGCTGAACAGAACACTCAGAAATCGCGCGCGCGCCTGAACAGAACACTCAGACATCGCGCGCGCAGCTGAACAGAACACTCAGACATCGCGCGCGCAGCTGAACAGAACACTCAGACATCGCGCGCGCGGCTGAACAGAACACTCAGACATCGCGCGCGCGGCTGAACAGAACACTCAGACATCGCGCGCGCGGCTGAACAGAACACTCAGACATCGCGCGCGCGGCTGAACAGAACACTCAGACATCGCGCGCGCGGCTGAACAGAACACTCAGACATCGCGCTCGCAGCTGAACAGAACACTCAGAGATCGCGCGCGCAGCTGAACAGAGAACTCAGAGATCGCTCGCAGCTGAACAGAACACTCAGAAATCGCGCGCGCAGCTGAACAGAACACTCAGACATCGCGCGCGCAGCTGAACAGAACACTCAGACATCGCACGCGCAGCTGAACAGAACACTCAGAGATTGCTCGCAGCTGAACAGAACACTCAGAGATCGCTCGCAGCTGAACAGAACACTCAGAGATCTCGCGCGCGGCTGAACAGAACACTCAGACATCGCGCGCGCAGCTGAACAGAACACTCAGACATCGCGCGCGCAGCTGAACAGAACACTCAGACATCGCGCGCGCGGCTGAACAGAACACTCAGACATCGCGCGCGCGGCTGAACAGAACACTCAGACATCGCGCGCGCGGCTGAACAGAACACTCAGAGATCGCACGCGCAGCAGAACAGAAAACTCAGACATCGCGCGCGCGGCTGAACAGAAAACTCAGAGATCGCTCGCAGCTGAACAGAACACTCAGAGATCGCTCGCAGCTGAACAGAACACTCAGAGATCGCTCGCGGCTGAACAGAACACTCAGAGATCGCGCGCGCGGCTGAACAGAACACTCAGACATCGCGCGCGCGGCTGAACAGAACACTCTCTGATCGCTCGCAGCTGAACAGAAAACTCAGAGATCGGGCGTGCAGCTGAACAGAACACTCAGAGATCGCGCGCAGCTGAACAGAACACTCAGACATCGCGCGCGCAGCTGAACAGAACACTCAGACATCGCGCGCAGCTGAACAGAACACTCAGAGATCGCTCGCAGCTGAACAGAACACTCAGACATCGCGCGCGCAGCTGAACAGAACACTCAGACATCGCACGCGCAGCTGAACAGAACACTCAGAGATTGCTCGCAGCTGAACAGAACACTCAGAGATCGCTCGCAGCTGAACAGAAAACTCAGAGATCTCGTGCGCGGCTGAACAGAACACTCAGACATCGCGCGTGCAGCTGAACAGAACACTCAGACATCGCGCGCGCAGCTGAACAGAACACTCAGACATCGCGCGCACGGCTGAACAGAACACTCAGACATCGCGCGCGCAGCAGAACAGAACACTCAGAGATCGCGCACGCAGCTGAACAGATAACTCAGAGATCGCTTGCAGCTGAACAGAACACTCAGAAATCGCGCGCGCGGCTGAACAGATCACTCAGACATCGCGCGCGCAGCTGAACAGAACACTCAGACATCGCGCGCGCGGCTGAACAGAACACTCAGACATCGCGCGTGCGGCTGAACAGAACACTCAGAAATCGCGCGCGCGCCTGAACAGAACACTCAGACATCGCGCGCGCAGCTGAACAGAACACTCAGACATCGCGCGCGCAGCTGAACAGAACACTCAGACATCGCACGCGCGGCTGAACAGAACACTCAGACATCGCGCGCGCGGCTGAACAGAACACTCAGACATCGCGCGCGCGGCTGAACAGAACACTCAGACATCGCGCGCGCGGCTGAACAGAACACTCAGAAATCGCGCGCGCGGCTGAACAGAATACTCAGATATCGCTCGCAGCTGAACAGAACACTCAGAGATCGCGCGCGCGGCTGAACAGAACACTCAGAAATCGCGCGCGCGGCTGAACAGAACACTCAGACATCGCGCGCGCAGCTGAACAGAACACTCAGAGATCGCGCGCAGCTGAACAGAACACTCAGACATGGCGCGTGCGGCTGAACAGAACACTCAGAAATCGCGCGCGCGGCTGAACAGAACACTCAGACATCGCGCGCGCAGCTGAACAGAACACTCAGACATCGCGCGCGCAGCTGAACAGAACACTCAGACATCGCGCGCGCGGCTGAACAGAACACTCAGACATCGCGCGCGCGGCTGAACAGAACACTCAGACATCGCGCGCGCAGCAGAACAGAACACTCAGAGATCGCGCGCGCAGCTGAACAGAGAACTCAGAGATCGCTCGCAGCTGAACAGAACACTCAGACATCGCGCGCGCAGCTGAACAGAACACTCAGACATCGCACGCGCAGCTGAACAGAACACTCAGAGATTGCTCGCAGCTGAACAGAACACTCAGAGATCGCTCGCAGCTGAACAGAACACTCAGAGATCTCGCGCGCGGCTGAACAGAACACTCAGACATCCTGCGCGCAGCTGAACAGAACACTCAGACATCGCGCGCGCAGCTGAACAGAACACTCAGACATCGCGCGCGCGGCTGAACAGAACACTCAGACATCGCGCGCGCGGCTGAACAGAACACTCAGACATCGCGCGCGCGGCTGAACAGAACACTCAGAGATCGCACGCGCAGCAGAAAAGAAAACTCAGAGATCGCTCGCGCGGCTGAACAGAACACTCAGAGATCGCGCGCGCGGATGAACAGAACACTCAGACATCGCGCGCGCGCGGCTGAACAGAACACTCAGAGATCGCGCGCAGCTGAACAGAACACTCAGACATCGCGCGCGCGGCTGAACAGAACACTCAGACATCGCGCGCGCGGCTGAACAGAACACTCAGACATCGCACGCGCAGCAGAACAGAAAATTCAGAGATCGCTCGCGCGGCTGAACAGAAAACTCAGAGATCGCTCGCAGCTGAACAGAACACTCAGAGATCGCTCGCAGCTGAACAGAACACTCAGAGATCGCTCGCGGCTGAACAGAACACTCAGACATCGCGCGCGCGGCTGAACAGAACACTCAGACATCGCGCGCGCGGCTGAACAGAACACTCAGAGATCGCTCGCAGCTGAACAGAAAACTCAGAGATCGGGCGTGCAGCTGAACAGAACACTCAGAGATCGCGCGCAGCTGAACAGAACACTCAGACATCGCGCGTGCAGCTGAACAGAACACTCAGACATCGCGCGCAGCTGAACAGAACACTCAGAGATCGCTCGCAGCTGAACAGAACACTCAGACATCGCGCGCGCAGCTGAACAGAACACTCAGACATCGCACGCGCAGCTGAACAGAACACTCAGAGATTGCTCGCAGCTGAACAGAACACTCAGAGATCGCTCGCAGCTGAACAGAAAACTCAGACATCGCGCGCGCAGCTGAACAGAACACTCAGAGATCGCGCGCAGCTGAACAGAACACTCAGACATCGCGCGCGCGGCTGAACAGAACACTCAGACATCGCGCGCGCGGCTGAACAGAACACTCAGACATCGCCCGCGCAGCAGAACAGAACACTCAGAGATCGCGCGCGCAGCTGAACAGAGAACTCAGAGATCGCTCGCAGCTGAACAGAACACTCAGACATCGCGCGCGCAGCTGAACAGAACACTCAGACATCGCACGCGCAGCTGAACAGAACACTCAGAGATTGCTCGCAGCTGAACAGAACACTCAGAGATCGCTCGCAGCTGAACAGAACACTCAGAGATCGCGCGCAGCTGAACAGAACACTCAGACATCGCGCGCGCAGCTGAACAGAACACTCAGACATCGCGCGCGCGGCTGAACAGAACACTCAGACATCGCGCGCGCGGCTGAACAGAACACTCAGACATCGCGCGCGCAGCAGAACAGAACACTCAGAGATCGCGCGCGCAGCTGAACAGAGAACTCAGAGATCGCTCGCAGCTGAACAGAACACTCAGACATCGCGCGCGCAGCTGAACAGAACACTCAGACATCGCACGCGCAGCTGAACAGAACACTCAGAGATTGCTCGCAGCTGAACAGAACACTCAGACATCGCGCGCGCAGCTGAACAGAACACTCAGAGATTGCTCGCAGCTGAACAGAACACTCAGACATCGCGTGCGCGGCTGAACAGAACACTCAGAGATCGCTCGCAGCTGAACAGAACACTCAGACATCGCGCGCGCGGCTGAACAGAACACTCAGAGATCGCGCGCGCGGCTGAACAGAACACTCAGAGATCGCTCGCAGCTGAACAGAACACTCAGACATCGCTCGCAGCTGAACAGAACACTCAGAGATCGCGCGCGCGGCTGAACAGAACACTCAGAAATCGCGCGCGCGGCTGAACAGAACACTCAGACATCGCGCGCGCAGCTGAACAGAACACTCAGAGATCGCGCGCAGCTGAACAGAACACTCAGACATCGCGTGCGCGGCTGAACAGAACACTCAGACATCGCGCGCGCGGCTGAACAGAACACTCAGACATCGCGCGCGCGGCTGAACAGAACAATCAGACATCGCGCGCGCGGCTGAACAGAACACTCAGAGATTGCTCGCAGCTGAACAGAACACTCAGACATCGCGCGCGCAGCTGAACAGAACACTCAGAGATCGCGCGCAGCTGAACAGAACACTCAGACATCGCGCGCGCAGCTGAACAGAACACTCAGACATCGCGCGCGCGGCTGAACAGAACACTCAGACATCGCGCGCGCAGCAGAACAGAACACTCAGAGATCGCGCGCGCAGCTGAACAGAGAACTCAGAGATCGCTCGCAGCTGAACAGAACACTCAGACATCGCGCGCGCAGCTGAACAGAACACTCAGACATCGCGCGCGCAGCTGAACAGAACACTCAGACATCGCGCGCACGGCTGAACAGAACACTCAGACATCGCGCGCGCAGCAGAACAGAACACTCAGAGATCGCGCACGCAGCTGAACAGATAACTCAGAGATCGCTTGCAGCTGAACAGAACACTCAGAAATCGCGCGCGCGGCTGAACAGAACACTCAGAGATCGCTCGCAGCTGAACAGAACACTCAGAGATCTCGCGCGCGGCTGAACAGAACACTCAGACATCCCGCGCGCAGCTGAACAGAACACTCAGACATCGCGCGCGCGGCTGAACAGAACACTCAGAGATCGCACGCGCAGCAGAACAGAAAACTCAGAGATCGCTCGCGCGGCTGAACAGAACACTCAGAGATCGCGCGCGCGGCTGAACAGAACACTCAGACATCGCGCGCGCGGCTGAACAGAACACTCAGAGATCGCGCGCAGCTGAACAGAACACTCAGACATCGCGCGCGCGGCTGAACAGAACACTCAGACATCGCGCGCGCGGCTGAACAGAACACTCAGACATCGCACGCGCAGCAGAACAGAAAACTCAGAGATCGCTCGCGCGGCTGAACAGAAAACTCAGAGATCGCTCGCAGCTGAACAGAACACTCAGAGATCGCTCGCAGCTGAACAGAACACTCAGACATCGCGCGCGCAGCTGAACAGAACACTCAGACATCGCGCGCAGCTGAACAGAACACTCAGAGATCGCTCGCAGCTGAACAGAACACTCAGACATCGCGCGCGCAGCTGAACAGAACACTCAGACATCGCACGCGCAGCTGAACAGAACACTCAGAGATTGCTCGCAGCTGAACAGAACACTCAGAGATCGCTCGCAGCTGAACAGAAAACTCAGAGATCTCGTGCGCGGCTGAACAGAACACTCAGACATCGCGCGTGCAGCTGAACAGAACACTCAGACATCGCGCGCGCAGCTGAACAGAACACTCAGACATCGCGCGCACGGCTGAACAGAACACTCAGACATCGCGCGCGCAGCAGAACAGAACACTCAGAGATCGCGCACGCAGCTGAACAGATAACTCAGAGATCGCTTGCAGCTGAACAGAACACTCAGAAATCGCGCGCGCGGCTGAACAGATCACTCAGACATCGCGCGCGCAGCTGAACAGAACACTCAGACATCGCGCGCGGCTGAACAGAACACTCAGACATCGCGCGCGCGGCTGAACAGAACACTCAGAAATCGCGCGCGCGCCTGAACAGAACACTCAGACATCGCGCGCGCAGCTGAACAGAACACTCAGACATCGCGCGCGCAGCTGAACAGAACACTCAGACATCGCACGCGCGGCTGAACAGAACACTCAGACATCGCGCGCGCGGCTGAACAGAACACTCAGACATCGCGCGCGCGGCTGAACAGAACACTCAGACATCGCGCGCGCAGCAGAACAGAACACTCAGAGATCGCGCGCGCAGCTGAACAGAGAACTCAGAGATCGCTCGCAGCTGAACAGAACACTCAGACATCGCGCGCGCAGCTGAACAGAACACTCAGACATTGCACGCGCAGCTGAACAGAACACTCAGAGATTGCTCGCAGCTGAACAGAACACTCAGAGATCGCTCGCAGCTGAACAGAACACTCAGAGATCTCGCGCGCGGCTGAACAGAACACTCAGACATCCTGCGCGCAGCTGAACAGAACACTCAGACATCGCGCGCGCAGCTAAACAGAACACTCAGACATCGCGCGCGCGGCTGAACAGAACACTCAGACATCGCGCGCGCGGCTGAACAGAACACTCAGACATCGCGCGCGCGGCTGAACAGAACACTCAGAGATCGCACGCGCAGCAGAAAAGAAAACTCAGAGATCGCTCGCGCGGCTGAACAGAACACTCAGACATCGCGCGCGCGGCTGAACAGAACACTCAGACATCGCGCGCGCGGCTGAACAGAACACTCAGAGATCGCACGCGCAGCAGAAAAGAAAACTCAGAGATCGCTCGCGCGGATGAACAGAACACTCAGACATCGCGCGCGCGCGGCTGAACAGAACACTCAGAGATCGCGCGCGCGGCTGAACAGAACACTCAGACATCGCGCGCGCGGCTGAACAGAACACTCAGACATCGCGCGCGCGGCTGAACAGAACACTCAGACATCGCGCGCGCGGCTGAACAGAACACTCAGACATCGCACGCGCAGCAGAACAGAAAATTCAGAGATCGCTCGCGCGGCTGAACAGAAAACTCAGAGATCGCTCGCAGCTGAACAGAACACTCAGAGATCGCTCGCAGCTGAACAGAACACTCAGAGATCGCTCGCGGCTGAACAGAACACTCAGACATCGCGCGCGCGGCTGAACAGAACACTCAGACATCGCGCGCGCGGCTGAACAGAACACTCAGAGATCGCTCGCAGCTGAACAGAAAACTCAGAGATCGGGCGTGCAGCTGAACAGAACACTCAGAGATCGCGCGCAGCTGAACAGAACACTCAGACATCGCGCGCGCAGCTGAACAGAACACTCAGACATCGCGCGCAGCTGAACAGAACACTCAGAGATCGCTCGCAGCTGAACAGAACACTCAGACATCGCGCGCGCAGCTGAACAGAACACTCAGACATCGCACGCGCAGCTGAACAGAACACTCAGAGATTGCTCGCAGCTGAACAGAACACTCAGAGATCGCTCGCAGCTGAACAGAAAACTCAGAGATCTCGTGCGCGGCTGAACAGAACACTCAGACATCGCGCGTGCAGCTGAACAGAACACTCAGACATCGCGCGCGCAGCTGAACAGAACACTCAGACATCGCGCGCACGGCTGAACAGAACACTCAGACATCGCGCGCGCAGCAGAACAGAACACTCAGAGATCGCGCACGCAGCTGAACAGATAACTCAGAGATCGCTTGCAGCTGAACAGAACACTCAGAAATCGCGCGCGCGGCTGAACAGATCACTCAGACATCGCGCGCGCAGCTGAACAGAACACTCAGACATCGCGCGCGCGGCTGAACAGAACACTCAGACATCGCGCGCGCGGCTGAACAGAACACTCAGAAATCGCGCGCGCGCCTGAACAGAACACTCAGACATCGCGCGCGCAGCTGAACAGAACACTCAGACATCGCGCGCGCAGCTGAACAGAACACTCAGACATCGCACGCGCGGCTGAACAGAACACTCAGACATCGCGCGCGCGGCTGAACAGAACACTCAGACATCGCGCGCGCGGCTGAACAGAACACTCAGACATCGCGCGCGCGGCTGAACAGAACACTCAGAAATCGCGCGCGCGGCTGAACAGAACACTCAGATATCGCTCGCAGCTGAACAGAACACTCAGAGATCGCGCGCGCGGCTGAACAGAACACTCAGAAATCGCGCGCGCGGCTGAACAGAACACTCAGACATCGCGCGCGCAGCTGAACAGAACACTCAGAGATCGCGCGCAGCTGAACAGAACACTCAGACATGGCGCGTGCGGCTGAACAGAACACTCAGAAATCGCGCGCGCGGCTGAACAGAACACTCAGACATCGCGCGCGCAGCTGAACAGAACACTCAGAGATCGCGCGCAGCTGAACAGAACACTCAGACATCGCGCGCGCGGCTGAACAGAACACTCAGACATCGCGCGCGCGGCTGAACAGAACACTCAGACATCGCGCGCGCAGCAGAACAGAACACTCAGAGATCGCGCGCGCAGCTGAACAGAGAACTCAGAGATCGCTCGCAGCTGAACAGAACACTCAGACATCGCGCGCGCAGCTGAACAGAACACTCAGACATCGCACGCGCAGCTGAACAGAACACTCAGAGATTGCTCGCAGCTGAACAGAACACTCAGAGATCGCTCGCAGCTGAACAGAACACTCAGACATCCCGCGCGCAGCTGAACAGAACACTCAGACATCGCGCGCGCAGCTGAACAGAACACTCAGACATCGCGCGCGCGGCTGAACAGAACACTCAGACATCGCGCGCGCGGCTGAACAGAACACTCAGACATCGCGCGCGCGGCTGAGCAGAACACTCAGAGATCGCACGCGCAGCAGAACAGAAAACTCAGAGATCGCTCGCGCGGCTGAACAGAACACTCAGAGATCGCGCGCGCGGCTGAACAGAACACTCAGACATCGCGCGCGCGGCTGAACAGAACACTCAGAGATCGCGCGCAGCTGAACAGAACACTCAGACATCGTGCGCGCGGCTGAACAGAACACTCAGACATCGCGCGCGCGGCTGAACAGAACACTCAGACATCGCGCGCGCGGCTGAACAGAACACTCAGAGATTGCTCGCAGCTGAACAGAACACTCAGACATCGCGCGCGCAGCTGAACAGAACACTCAGAGATCGCGCGCAGCTGAACAGAACACTCAGACATCGCGCGCGCAGCTGAACAGAACACTCAGACATCGCGCGCGCGGCTGAACAGAACACTCAGACATCGCGCGCGCAGCAGAACAGAACACTCAGAGATCGCGCGCGCAGCTGAACAGAGAACTCAGAGATCGCTCGCAGCTGAACAGAACACTCAGACATCGCGCGCGCAGCTGAACAGAACACTCAGACATCGCACGCGCAGCTGAACAGAACACTCAGAGATTGCTCGCAGCTGAACAGAACACTCAGACATCGCGCGCGCAGCTGAACAGAACACTCAGAGATTGCTCGCAGCTGAACAGAACACTCAGACATCGCGTGCGCGGCTGAACAGAACACTCAGAGATCGCTCGCAGCTGAACAGAACACTCAGACATCGCTCGCAGCTGAACAGAACACTCAGAGATCGCGCGCGCGGCTGAACAGAACACTCAGAAATCGCGCGCGCGGCTGAACAGAACACTCAGACATCGCGCGCGCAGCTGAACAGAACACTCAGAGATCGCGCGCAGCTGAACAGAACACTCAGACATCGCGCGCGCGGCTGAACAGAACACTCAGACATCGCGCGCGCGGCTGAACAGAACACTCAGACATCGCGCGCGCGGCTGAACAGAACAATCAGACATCGCGCGCGCGGCTGAACAGAACACTCAGAGATTGCTCGCAGCTGAACAGAACACTCAGACATCGCGCGCGCGGCTGAACAGAACACTCAGACATCGCGCGCGCGGCTGAACAGAACAATCAGACATCGCGCGCGCGGCTGAACAGAACACTCAGAGATTGCTCGCAGCTGAACAGAACACTCAGACATCGCGCGCGCAGCTGAACAGAACACTCAGACATCGCGCGCGCGGCTGAACAGAACACTCAGACATCGCGCGCGCAGCAGAACAGAACACTCAGAGATCGCGCGCGCAGCTGAACAGAGAACTCAGAGATCGCTCGCAGCTGAACAGAACACTCAGACATCGCGCGCGCAGCTGAACAGAACACTCAGACATCGCGCGCGCAGCTGAACAGAACACTCAGACATCGCGCGCACGGCTGAACAGAACACTCAGACATCGCGCGCGCAGCAGAACAGAACACTCAGAGATCGCGCACGCAGCTGAACAGATAACTCAGAGATCGCTTGCAGCTGAACAGAACACTCAGAAATCGCGCGCGCGGCTGAACAGAACACTCAGAGATCGCTCGCAGCTGAACAGAACACTCAGACATCCCGCGCGCAGCTGAACAGAACACTCAGACATCGCGCGCGCGGCTGAACAGAACACTCAGAGATCGCACGCGCAGCAGAACAGAAAACTCAGAGATCGCTCGCGCGGCTGAACAGAACACTCAGAGATCGCGCGCGCGGCTGAACAGAACACTCAGACATCGCGCGCGCGGCTGAACAGAACACTCAGAGATCGCGCGCAGCTGAACAGAACACTCAGACATCGCGCGCGCGGCTGAACAGAACACTCAGACATCGCGCGCGCGGCTGAACAGAACACTCAGACATCACACGCGCAGCAGAACAGAAAACTCAGAGATCGCTCGCGCGGCTGAACAGAAAACTCAGAGATCGCTCGCAGCTGAACAGAACACTCAGAGATCGCTCGCAGCTGAACAGAACACTCAGAGATCGCTCGCGGCTGAACAGAACACTCAGACATCGCGCGCGCGGCTGAACAGAACACTCAGACATCGCGCGCGCGGCTGAACAGAACACTCAGAGATCGCTCGCAGCTGAACAGAAAACTCAGAGATCGGGCGTGCAGCTGAACAGAACACTCAGAGATCGCGCGCAGCTGAACAGAACACTCAGACATCGCGCGCGCAGCTGAACAGAACACTCAGACATCGCGCGCAGCTGAACAGAACACTCAGAGATCGCTCGCAGCTGAACAGAACACTCAGACATCGCGCGCGCAGCTGAACAGAACACTCAGACATCGCACGCGCAGCTGAACAGAACACTCAGAGATTGCTCGCAGCTGAACAGAACACTCAGAGATCGCTCGCAGCTGAACAGAAAACTCAGAGATCTCGTGCGCGGCTGAACAGAACACTCAGACATCGCGCGTGCAGCTGAACAGAACACTCAGACATCGCGCGCGCAGCTGAACAGAACACTCAGACATCGCGCGCACGGCTGAACAGAACACTCAGACATCGCGCGCGCAGCAGAACAGAACACTCAGAGATCGCGCACGCAGCTGAACAGATAACTCAGAGATCGCTTGCAGCTGAACAGAACACTCAGAAATCGCGCGCGCGGCTGAACAGATCACTCAGACATCGCGCGCGCAGCTGAACAGAACACTCAGACATCGCGCGCGGCTGAACAGAACACTCAGACATCGCGCGCGCGGCTGAACAGAACACTCAGAAATCGCGCGCGCGCCTGAACAGAACACTCAGACATCGCGCGCGCAGCTGAACAGAACACTCAGACATCGCGCGCGCAGCTGAACAGAACACTCAGACATCGCACGCGCGGCTGAACAGAACACTCAGACATCGCGCGCGCGGCTGAACAGAACACTCAGACATCGCGCGCGCGGCTGAACAGAACACTCAGACATCGCGCGCGCGGCTGAACAGAACACTCAGACATCGCGCGCGCGGCTGAACAGAACACTCAGACATCGCGCGCGCAGCAGAACAGAACACTCAGAGATCGCGCGCGCAGCTGAACAGAGAACTCAGAGATCGCTCGCAGCTGAACAGAACACTCAGACATCGCGCGCGCAGCTGAACAGAACACTCAGACATCGCACGCGCAGCTGAACAGAACACTCAGAGATTGCTCGCAGCTGAACAGAACACTCAGAGATCGCTCGCAGCTGAACAGAACACTCAGACATCCCGCGCGCAGCTGAACAGAACACTCAGACATCGCGCGCGCAGCTGAACAGAACACTCAGACATCGCGCGCGCGGCTGAACAGAACACTCAGACATCGCGCGCGCGGCTGAACAGAACACTCAGACATCGCGCGCGCGGCTGAACAGAACACTCAGAGATCGCACGCGCAGCAGAACAGAAAACTCAGAGATCGCTCGCGCGGCTGAACAGAACACTCAGAGATCGCGCGCGCGGCTGAACAGAACACTCAGACATCGCGCGCGCGGCTGAACAGAACACTCAGACATCGCGCGCGCGGCTGAACAGAACACTCAGACATCGCGCGCGCGGCTGAACAGAACACTCAGACATCGCGCGCGCGGCTGAACAGAACACTCAGACATCGCGCGCGCGGCTGAACAGAACACTCAGAGATTGCTCGCAGCTGAACAGAACACTCAGACATCGCACGCGCAGCTGAACAGAACACTCAGAGATCGCGCGCAGCTGAACAGAACACTCAGACATCGCGCGCGCAGCTGAACAGAACACTCAGACATCGCGCGCGCGGCTGAACAGAACACTCAGACATCGCGCGCGCAGCAGAACAGAACACTCAGAGATCGCGCGCGCAGCTGAACAGAGAACTCAGAGATCGCTCGCAGCTGAACAGAACACTCAGACATCGCGCGCGCAGCTGAACAGAACACTCAGACATCGCACGCGCAGCTGAACAGAACACTCAGAGATTGCTCGCAGCTGAACAGAACACTCAGACATCGCGCGCGCAGCTGAACAGAACACTCAGAGATTGCTCGCAGCTGAACAGAACACTCAGACATCGCGTGCGCGGCTGAACAGAACACTCAGAGATCGCTCGCAGCTGAACAGAACACTCAGACATCGCGCGCGCGGCTGAACAGAACACTCAGAGATCGCGCGCGCGGCTGAACAGAACACTCAGAGATCGCTCGCAGCTGAACAGAACACTCAGACATCGCTCGCAGCTGAACAGAACACTCAGAGATCGCGCGCGCGGCTGAACAGAACACTCAGAAATCGCGCGCGCGGCTGAACAGAACACTCAGACATCGCGCGCGCAGCTGAACAGAACACTCAGAGATCGCGCGCAGCTGAACAGAACACTCAGACATCGCGCGCGCGGCTGAACAGAACACTCAGACATCGCGCGCGCGGCTGAACAGAACACTCAGACATCGCGCGCGCGGCTGAACAGAACACTCAGAGATTGCTCGCAGCTGAACAGAACACTCAGACATCGCACGCGCAGCTGAACAGAACACTCAGAGATCGCGCGCAGCTGAACAGAACACTCAGACATCGCGCGCGCAGCTGAACAGAACACTCAGACATCGCGCGCGCGGCTGAACAGAACACTCAGACATCGCGCGCGCGGCTGAACAGAACACTCAGACATCGCGCGCGCGGCTGAACAGAACACTCAGACATCGCGCGCGCGGCTGAACAGAACAATCAGACATCGCGCGCGCGGCTGAACAGAACACTCAGAGATTGCTCGCAGCTGAACAGAACACTCAGACATCGCGCGCGCGGCTGAACAGAACACTCAGACATCGCGCGCGCGGCTGAACAGAACAATCAGACATCGCGCGCGCGGCTGAACAGAACACTCAGAGATTGCTCGCAGCTGAACAGAACACTCAGACATCGCGCGCGCAGCTGAACAGAACACTCAGAGATCGCGCGCAGCTGAACAGAACACTCAGACATCGCGCGCGCAGCTGAACAGAACACTCAGACATCGCGCGCGCGGCTGAACAGAACACTCAGACATCGCGCGCGCAGCAGAACAGAACACTCAGAGATCGCGCGCGCAGCTGAACAGAGAACTCAGAGATCGCTCGCAGCTGAACAGAACACTCAGACATCGCGCGCGCAGCTGAACAGAACACTCAGACATCGCGCGCGCAGCTGAACAGAACACTCAGACATCGCGCGCACGGCTGAACAGAACACTCAGACATCGCGCGCGCAGCAGAACAGAACACTCAGAGATCGCGCACGCAGCTGAACAGATAACTCAGAGATCGCTTGCAGCTGAACAGAACACTCAGAAATCGCGCGCGCGGCTGAACAGAACACTCAGAGATCGCTCGCAGCTGAACAGAACACTCAGACATCCCGCGCGCAGCTGAACAGAACACTCAGACATCGCGCGCGCGGCTGAACAGAACACTCAGAGATCGCACGCGCAGCAGAACAGAAAACTCAGAGATCGCTCGCGCGGCTGAACAGAACACTCAGAGATCGCGCGCGCGGCTGAACAGAACACTCAGACATCGCGCGCGCGGCTGAACAGAACACTCAGAGATCGCGCGCAGCTGAACAGAACACTCAGACATCGCGCGCGCGGCTGAACAGAACACTCAGACATCGCGCGCGCGGCTGAACAGAACACTCAGACATCACACGCGCAGCAGAACAGAAAACTCAGAGATCGCTCGCGCGGCTGAACAGAAAACTCAGAGATCGCTCGCAGCTGAACAGAACACTCAGAGATCGCTCGCAGCTGAACAGAACACTCAGAGATCGCTCGCGGCTGAACAGAACACTCAGACATCGCGCGCGCGGCTGAACAGAACACTCAGACATCGCGCGCGCGGCTGAACAGAACACTCAGAGATCGCTCGCAGCTGAACAGAAAACTCAGAGATCGGGCGTGCAGCTGAACAGAACACTCAGAGATCGCGCGCAGCTGAACAGAACACTCAGACATCGCGCGCGCAGCTGAACAGAACACTCAGACATCGCGCGCAGCTGAACAGAACACTCAGAGATCGCTCGCAGCTGAACAGAACACTCAGACATCGCGCGCGCAGCTGAACAGAACACTCAGACATCGCACGCGCAGCTGAACAGAACACTCAGAGATTGCTCGCAGCTGAACAGAACACTCAGAGATCGCTCGCAGCTGAACAGAAAACTCAGAGATCTCGTGCGCGGCTGAACAGAACACTCAGACATCGCGCGTGCAGCTGAACAGAACACTCAGACATCGCGCGCGCAGCTGAACAGAACACTCAGACATCGCGCGCACGGCTGAACAGAACACTCAGACATCGCGCGCGCAGCAGAACAGAACACTCAGAGATCGCGCACGCAGCTGAACAGATAACTCAGAGATCGCTTGCAGCTGAACAGAACACTCAGAAATCGCGCGCGCGGCTGAACAGATCACTCAGACATCGCGCGCGCAGCTGAACAGAACACTCAGACATCGCGCGCGGCTGAACAGAACACTCAGACATCGCGCGCGCGGCTGAACAGAACACTCAGACATCGCGCGCGCGGCTGAACAGAACACTCAGACATCGCGCGCGCGGCTGAACAGAACAATCAGACATCGCGCGCGCGGCTGAACAGAACACTCAGAGATTGCTCGCAGCTGAACAGAACACTCAGACATCGCGCGCGCGGCTGAACAGAACACTCAGACATCGCGCGCGCGGCTGAACAGAACAATCAGACATCGCGCGCGCGGCTGAACAGAACACTCAGAGATTGCTCGCAGCTGAACAGAACACTCAGACATCGCGCGCGCAGCTGAACAGAACACTCAGAGATCGCGCGCAGCTGAACAGAACACTCAGACATCGCGCGCGCAGCTGAACAGAACACTCAGACATCGTGCGCGCGGCTGAACAGAACACTCAGACATCGCGCGCGCAGCAGAACAGAACACTCAGAGATCGCGCGCGCAGCTGAACAGAGAACTCAGAGATCGCTCGCAGCTGAACAGAACACTCAGACATCGCGCGCGCAGCTGAACAGAACACTCAGACATCGCGCGCGCAGCTGAACAGAACACTCAGACATCGCGCGCACGGCTGAACAGAACACTCAGACATCGCGCGCGCAGCAGAACAGAACACTCAGAGATCGCGCACGCAGCTGAACAGATAACTCAGAGATCGCTTGCAGCTGAACAGAACACTCAGAAATCGCGCGCGCGGCTGAACAGAACACTCAGAGATCGCTCGCAGCTGAACAGAACACTCAGACATCCCGCGCGCAGCTGAACAGAACACTCAGACATCGCGCGCGCGGCTGAACAGAACACTCAGAGATCGCACGCGCAGCAGAACAGAAAACTCAGAGATCGCTCGCGCGGCTGAACAGAACACTCAGAGATCGCGCGCGCGGCTGAACAGAACACTCAGACATCGCGCGCGCGGCTGAACAGAACACTCAGAGATCGCGCGCAGCTGAACAGAACACTCAGACATCGCGCGCGCGGCTGAACAGAACACTCAGACATCGCGCGCGCGGCTGAACAGAACACTCAGACATCACACGCGCAGCAGAACAGAAAACTCAGAGATCGCTCGCGCGGCTGAACAGAAAACTCAGAGATCGCTCGCAGCTGAACAGAACACTCAGAGATCGCTCGCAGCTGAACAGAACACTCAGAGATCGCTCGCGGCTGAACAGAACACTCAGACATCGCGCGCGCGGCTGAACAGAACACTCAGACATCGCGCGCGCGGCTGAACAGAACACTCAGAGATCGCTCGCAGCTGAACAGAAAACTCAGAGATCGGGCGTGCAGCTGAACAGAACACTCAGAGATCGCGCGCAGCTGAACAGAACACTCAGACATCGCGCGCGCAGCTGAACAGAACACTCAGACATCGCGCGCAGCTGAACAGAACACTCAGAGATCGCTCGCAGCTGAACAGAACACTCAGACATCGCGCGCGCAGCTGAACAGAACACTCAGACATCGCACGCGCAGCTGAACAGAACACTCAGAGATTGCTCGCAGCTGAACAGAACACTCAGAGATCGCTCGCAGCTGAACAGAAAACTCAGAGATCTCGTGCGCGGCTGAACAGAACACTCAGACATCGCGCGTGCAGCTGAACAGAACACTCAGACATCGCGCGCGCAGCTGAACAGAACACTCAGACATCGCGCGCACGGCTGAACAGAACACTCAGACATCGCGCGCGCAGCAGAACAGAACACTCAGAGATCGCGCACGCAGCTGAACAGATAACTCAGAGATCGCTTGCAGCTGAACAGAACACTCAGAAATCGCGCGCGCGGCTGAACAGATCACTCAGACATCGCGCGCGCAGCTGAACAGAACACTCAGACATCGCGCGCGGCTGAACAGAACACTCAGACATCGCGCGCGCGGCTGAACAGAACACTCAGAAATCGCGCGCGCGCCTGAACAGAACACTCAGACATCGCGCGCGCAGCTGAACAGAACACTCAGACATCGCGCGCGCAGCTGAACAGAACACTCAGACATCGCACGCGCGGCTGAACAGAACACTCAGACATCGCGCGCGCGGCTGAACAGAACACTCAGACATCGCGCGCGCGGCTGAACAGAACACTCAGACATCGCGCGCGCGGCTGAACAGAACACTCAGACATCGCGCGCGCGGCTGAACAGAACACTCAGACATCGCGCGCGCAGCAGAACAGAACACTCAGAGATCGCGCGCGCAGCTGAACAGAGAACTCAGAGATCGCTCGCAGCTGAACAGAACACTCAGACATCGCGCGCGCAGCTGAACAGAACACTCAGACATCGCACGCGCAGCTGAACAGAACACTCAGAGATTGCTCGCAGCTGAACAGAACACTCAGAGATCGCTCGCAGCTGAACAGAACACTCAGACATCCCGCGCGCAGCTGAACAGAACACTCAGACATCGCGCGCGCAGCTGAACAGAACACTCAGACATCGCGCGCGCGGCTGAACAGAACACTCAGACATCGCGCGCGCGGCTGAACAGAACACTCAGACATCGCGCGCGCGGCTGAACAGAACACTCAGAGATCGCACGCGCAGCAGAACAGAAAACTCAGAGATCGCTCGCGCGGCTGAACAGAACACTCAGAGATCGCGCGCGCGGCTGAACAGAACACTCAGACATCGCGCGCGCGGCTGAACAGAACACTCAGACATCGCGCGCGCGGCTGAACAGAACACTCAGACAACGCGCGCGCGGCTGAACAGAACACTCAGACATCGCGCGCGCGGCTGAACAGAACACTCAGACATCGCGCGCGCGGCTGAACAGAACACTCAGAGATTGCTCGCAGCTGAACAGAACACTCAGACATCGCACGCGCAGCTGAACAGAACACTCAGAGATCGCGCGCAGCTGAACAGAACACTCAGACATCGCGCGCGCAGCTGAACAGAACACTCAGACATCGCGCGCGCGGCTGAACAGAACACTCAGACATCGCGCGCGCAGCAGAACAGAACACTCAGAGATCGCGCGCGCAGCTGAACAGAGAACTCAGAGATCGCTCGCAGCTGAACAGAACACTCAGACATCGCGCGCGCAGCTGAACAGAACACTCAGACATCGCACGCGCAGCTGAACAGAACACTCAGAGATTGCTCGCAGCTGAACAGAACACTCAGACATCGCGCGCGCAGCTGAACAGAACACTCAGAGATTGCTCGCAGCTGAACAGAACACTCAGACATCGCGTGCGCGGCTGAACAGAACACTCAGAGATCGCTCGCAGCTGAACAGAACACTCAGACATCGCGCGCGCGGCTGAACAGAACACTCAGAGATCGCGCGCGCGGCTGAACAGAACACTCAGAGATCGCTCGCAGCTGAACAGAACACTCAGACATCGCTCGCAGCTGAACAGAACACTCAGAGATCGCGCGCGCGGCTGAACAGAACACTCAGAAATCGCGCGCGCGGCTGAACAGAACACTCAGACATCGCGCGCGCAGCTGAACAGAACACTCAGAGATCGCGCGCAGCTGAACAGAACACTCAGACATCGCGCGCGCGGCTGAACAGAACACTCAGACATCGCGCGCGCGGCTGAACAGAACACTCAGACATCGCGCGCGCGGCTGAACAGAACACTCAGAGATTGCTCGCAGCTGAACAGAACACTCAGACATCGCACGCGCAGCTGAACAGAACACTCAGAGATCGCGCGCAGCTGAACAGAACACTCAGACATCGCGCGCGCAGCTGAACAGAACACTCAGACATCGCGCGCGCGGCTGAACAGAACACTCAGACATCGCGCGCGCAGCAGAACAGAACACTCAGAGATCGCGCGCGCAGCTGAACAGAGAACTCAGAGATCGCTCGCAGCTGAACAGAACACTCAGACATCGCGCGCGCAGCTGAACAGAACACTCAGACATCGCACGCGCAGCTGAACAGAACACTCAGAGATTGCTCGCAGCTGAACAGAACACTCAGACATCGCGCGCGCAGCTGAACAGAACACTCAGAGATTGCTCGCAGCTGAACAGAACACTCAGACATCGCGTGCGCGGCTGAACAGAACACTCAGAGATCGCTCGCAGCTGAACAGAACACTCAGACATCGCACGCGCGGCTGAACAGAACACTCAGAGATCGCGCGCGCGGCTGAACAGAACACTCAGAGATCGCTCGCAGCTGAACAGAACACTCAGACATCGCTCGCAGCTGAACAGAACACTCAGAGATCGCGCGCGCGGCTGAACAGAACACTCAGAAATCGCGCGCGCGGCTGAACAGAACACTCAGACATCGCGCGCGCAGCTGAACAGAACACTCAGAGATCGCGCGCAGCTGAACAGAACACTCAGACATCGCGCGCGCGGCTGAACAGAACACTCAGACATCGCGCGCGCGGCTGAACAGAACACTCAGACATCGCGCGCGCGGCTGAACAGAACACTCAGACATCGCGCGCGCGGCTGAACAGAACAATCAGACATCGCGCGCGCGGCTGAACAGAACACTCAGAGATTGCTCGCAGCTGAACAGAACACTCAGACATCGCGCGCGCAGCTGAACAGAACACTCAGAGATCGCGCGCAGCTGAACAGAACACTCAGAAATCGCGCGCGCAGCTGAACAGAACACTCAGACATCGCGCGCGCGGCTGAACAGAACACTCAGACATCGCGCGCGCAGCAGAACAGAACACTCAGAGATCGCGCGCGCAGCTGAACAGAGAACTCAGAGATCGCTCGCAGCTGAACAGAACACTCAGACATCGCGCGCGCAGCTGAACAGAACACTCAGACATCGCGCGCGCAGCTGAACAGAACACTCAGACATCGCGCGCACGGCTGAACAGAACACTCAGACATCGCGCGCGCAGCAGAACAGAACACTCAGAGATCGCGCGCGCGGCTGAACAGAACACTCAGAGATCGCGCGCAGCTGAACAGAACACTCAGACATCGCGCGCGCGGCTGAACAGAACACTCAGACATCGCGCGCGCGGCTGAACAGAACACTCAGACATCGCACGCGCAGCAGAACAGAAAACTCAGAGATCGCTCGCGCGGCTGAACAGAAAACTCAGAGATCGCTCGCAGCTGAACAGAACACTCAGAGATCGCTCGCAGCTGAACAGAACACTCAGAGATCGCTCGCGGCTGAACAGAACACTCAGACATTGCGCGCGCGGCTGAACAGAACACTCAGACATCGCGCGCGCGGCTGAACAGAACACTCAGAGATCGCTCGCAGCTGAACAGAAAACTCAGAGATCGGGCGTGCAGCTGAACAGAACACTCAGAGATCGCGCGCGGCTGAACAGAACACTCAGACATCGCGCGCGCAGCTGAACAGAACACTCAGACATCGCGCGCAGCTGAACAGAACACTCAGAGATCGCTCGCAGCTGAACAGAACACTCAGACATCGCGCGCGCAGCTGAACAGAACACTCAGACATCGCACGCGCAGCTGAACAGAACACTCAGAGATTGCTCGCAGCTGAACAGAACACTCAGAGATCGCTCGCAGCTGAACAGAAAACTCAGAGATCTCGTGCGCGGCTGAACAGAACACTCAGACATCGCGCGTGCAGCTGAACAGAACACTCAGACATCGCGCGCGCAGCTGAACAGAACACTCAGACATCGCGCGCACGGCTGAACAGAACACTCAGACATCGCGCGCGCAGCAGAACAGAACACTCAGAGATCGCGCACGCAGCTGAACAGATAACTCAGAGATCGCTTGCAGCTGAACAGAACACTCAGAAATCGCGCGCGCGGCTGAACAGATCACTCAGACATCGCGCGCGCAGCTGAACAGAACACTCAGACATCGCGCGCGACTGAACAGAACACTCAGACATCGCGCGCGCGGCTGAACAGAACACTCAGAAATCGCGCGCGCGCCTGAACAGAACACTCAGACATCGCGCGCGCAGCTGAACAGAACACTCAGACATCGCGCGCGCAGCTGAACAGAACACTCAGACATCGCACGCGCGGCTGAACAGAACACTCAGACATCGCGCGCGCGGCTGAACAGAACACTCAGACATCGCGCGCGGCTGAACAGAACACTCAGACATCGCGCGCGCGGCTGAACAGAACACTCAGAAATCGCGCGCGCGGCTGAACAGAACACTCAGATATCGCTCGCAGCTGAACAGAACACTCAGAGATCGCGCGCGCGGCTGAACAGAACACTCAGAAATCGCGCGCGCGGCTGAACAGAACACTCAGACATCGCGCGCGCGGCTGAACAGAACACTCAGAGATCGCACGCAGCTGAACAGAACACTCAGACATGGCGCGTGCGGCTGAACAGAACACTCAGAAATCGCGCGCGCGGCTGAACAGAACACTCAGACATCGCGCGCAGCTGAACAGAACACTCAGAGATCGCGCGCAGCTGAACAGAACACTCAGACATCGCGCGCGCGGCTGAACAGAACACTCAGACATCGCGCGCGCGGCTGAACAGAACACTCAGACATCGCGCGCGCAGCAGAACAGAACACTCAGAGATCGCGCGCGCAGCTGAACAGAGAACTCAGAGATCGCTCGCAGCTGAACAGAACACTCAGACATCGCGCGCGCAGCTGAACAGAACACTCAGACATCGCACGCGCAGCTGAACAGAACACTCAGAGATTGCTCGCAGCTGAACAGAACACTCAGAGATCGCTCGCAGCTGAACAGAACACTCAGAGATCTCGCGCGCGGCTGAACAGAACACTCAGACATCCCGCGCGCAGCTGAACAGAACACTCAGACATCGCGCGCGCAGCTGAACAGAACACTCAGACATCGCGCGCGCGGCTGAACAGAACACTCAGACATCGCGCGCGCGGCTGAACAGAACACTCAGACATCGCGCGCGCGGCTGAACAGAACACTCAGAGATCGCACGCGCAGCAGAACAGAAAACTCAGAGATCGCTCGCGCGGCTGAACAGAACACTCAGAGATCGCGCGCGCGGCTGAACAGAACACTCAGACATCGCGCGCGCGGCTGAACAGAACACTCAGACATCGCGCGCGCGGCTGAACAGAACAATCAGACATCGCGCGCGCGGCTGAACAGAACACTCAGAGATTGCTCGCAGCTGAACAGAACACTCAGACATCGCGCGCGCAGCTGAACAGAACACTCAGAGATCGCGCGCAGCTGAACAGAACACTCAGACATCGCGCGCGCAGCTGAACAGAACACTCAGACATCGCGCGCGCGGCTGAACAGAACACTCAGACATCGCGCGCGCAGCAGAACAGAACACTCAGAGATCGCGCGCGCAGCTGAACAGAGAACTCAGAGATCGCTCGCAGCTGAACAGAACACTCAGACATCGCGCGCGCAGCTGAACAGAACACTCAGACATCGCACGCGCAGCTGAACAGAACACTCAGAGATTGCTCGCAGCTGAACAGAACACTCAGAGATCGCTCGCAGCTGAACAGAACACTCAGAGATCTCGCGCGCGGCTGAACAGAACACTCAGACATCGCGCGCGCAGCTGAACAGAACACTCAGACATCGCGCGCGCAGCTGAACAGAACACTCAGAGATTGCTCGCAGCTGAACAGAACACTCAGACATCGCGTGCGCGGCTGAACAGAACACTCAGAGATCGCTCGCAGCTGAACAGAACACTCAGACATCGCGCGCGCGGCTGAACAGAACACTCAGAGATCGCGCGCGCGGCTGAACAGAACACTCAGAGATCGCTCGCAGCTGAACAGAACACTCAGACATCGCTCGCAGCTGAACAGAACACTCAGAGATCGCGCGCGCGGCTGAACAGAACACTCAGAAATCGCGCGCGCGGCTGAACAGAACACTCAGACATCGCGCGCGCAGCTGAACAGAACACTCAGAGATCGCGCGCAGCTGAACAGAACACTCAGACATGGCGCGTGCGGCTGAACAGAACACTCAGAAATCGCGCGCGCGGCTGAACAGAACACTCAGAGATCGCGCGCAGCTGAACAGAACACTCAGACATCGCGCGCGCGGCTGAACAGAACACTCAGAGATCGCGCGCGCGGCTGAACTGAACACTCAGAGATCGCTCGCAGCTGAACAGAACACTCAGACATCGCGTGCGCGGCTGAACAGAACACTCAGAGATCGCTCGCAGCTGAACAGAACACTCAGACATCGCGCGCGCGGCTGAACAGAACACTCAGAGATCGCGCGCGCGGCTGAACAGAACACTCAGAGATCGCTCGCAGCTGAACAGAACACTCAGACATCGCTCGCAGCTGAACAGAACACTCAGAGATCGCGCGCGCGGCTGAACAGAACACTCAGAAATCGCGCGCGCGGCTGAACAGAACACTCAGACATCGCGCGCGCAGCTGAACAGAACACTCAGAGATCGCGCGCAGCTGAACAGAACACTCAGACATGGCGCGTGCGGCTGAACAGAACACTCAGACATCGCGCGCGCAGCTGAACAGAACACTCAGAGATCGCGCGCAGCTGAACAGAACACTCAGACATCGCGCGCGCGGCTGAACAGAACACTCAGAGATTGCTCGCAGCTGAACAGAACACTCAGAGATCGCTCGCGGCTGAACAGAAAACTCAGAGATCTCGCGCGCGGCTGAACAGAACACTCAGACATCGCGCGCGCGGCTGAACAGAACACTCAGACATCGCGCGCGCAGCAGAACAGAACACTCAGACATCGCTCGCAGCTGAACAGAACACTCAGAGATCGCTCGCAGCTGAACAGAACACTCAGACATCGCTCGCAGCTGAACAGAACACTCAGAGATCGCGCGCGCGGCTGAACAGAACACTCAGAAATCGCGCGCGCGGCTGAACAGAACACTCAGACATCGCGCGCGCAGCTGAACAGAACACTCAGAGATCGCGCGCAGCTGAACAGAACACTCAGACATGGCGCGTGCGGCTGAACAGAACACTCAGAAATCGCGCGCGCGGCTGAACAGAACACTCAGAGATCGCGCGCAGCTGAACAGAACACTCAGACATCGCGCGCGCGGCTGAACAGAACACTCAGAGATCGCGCGCGCGGCTGAACAGAACACTCAGAGATCGCTCGCAGCTGAACAGAACACTCAGACATCGCGTGCGCGGCTGAACAGAACACTCAGAGATCGCTCGCAGCTGAACAGAACACTCAGACATCGCGCGCGCGGCTGAACAGAACACTCAGAGATCGCGCGCGCGGCTGAACAGAACACTCAGAGATCGCTCGCAGCTGAACAGAACACTCAGACATCGCTCGCAGCTGAACAGAACACTCAGAGATCGCGCGCGCGGCTGAACAGAACACTCAGAAATCGCGCGCGCGGCTGAACAGAACACTCAGACATCGCGCGCGCAGCTGAACAGAACACTCAGAGATCGCGCGCAGCTGAACAGAACACTCAGACATGGCGCGTGCGGCTGAACAGAACACTCAGACATCGCGCGCGCAGCTGAACAGAACACTCAGAGATCGCGCGCAGCTGAACAGAACACTCAGACATCGCGCGCGCGGCTGAACAGAACACTCAGAGATTGCTCGCAGCTGAACAGAACACTCAGAGATCGCTCGCGGCTGAACAGAAAACTCAGAGATCTCGCGCGCGGCTGAACAGAACACTCAGACATCGCGCGCGCGGCTGAACAGAACACTCAGACATCGCGCGCGCAGCAGAACAGAACACTCAGACATCGCTCGCAGCTGAACAGAACACTCAGACATCGCGCGCGCAGCTGAACAGAACACTCAGACATCGCACGCGCAGCTGAATAGAACACTCAGAGATTGCTCGCAGCTGAACAGAACACTCAGAGATCGCTCGCAGCTGAACAGAACACTCAGAGATCTCGCGCACGGCTGAACAGAACACTCAGACATCGCGCGCGCAGCTGAACAGAACACTCAGAGATTGCTCGCAGCTGAACAGAACACTCAGACATCGCGCGCGCGGCTGAACAGAACACTCAGAGATCGCGCGCAGCTGAACAGAACACTCAGACATCGCGCGCGCGGCTGAACAGAACACTCAGAGATCGCGCGCAGCTGAACAGAACACTCAGACATCGCGCGCGCGGCTGAACAGAACACTCAGACATCGCGCGCGCGGCTGAACAGAACACTCAGAGATCGCGCGCGCGGCTGAACAGAACACTCAGAGATCGCTCGCAGCTGAACAGAACACTCAGACATCGCGCGCGGGGCTGAACAGAACACTCAGAGATCGCTCGCAGCTGAACAGAACACTCAGACATCGCGCGCACGGCTGAACAGAACACTCAGAGATCGCTCGCAATTGAACAGAACACTCAGACATCTCGCGAGCGGCTGAACAGAACACTCAGACATCGCGCGCGCGGCTGAACAGAACACTCAGACATCGCGCGCGGCTGAACAGAACACTCAGACATCGCGCGCGGCTGAACAGAACACTCAGAGATCGCTCGCAGCTGAACAGAACACTCAGACATCGCTCGCAGCTGAACAGAACACTCAGAGATCGCGCGCGCGGCTGAACAGAACACTCAGAAATCGCGCGCGCGGCTGAACAGAACACTCAGACATCGCGCGCGCAGCTGAACAGAACCATCAGAGATCGCGCGCAGCTGAACAGAACACTCAGACATGGCGCGTGCGGCTGAACAGAACACTCAGAAATCGCGCGCGCGGCTGAACAGAACACTCAGACATCGCGCGCGCAGCTGAACAGAACACTCAGAGATCGCGCGCAGCTGAACAGAACACTCAGACATCGCGCGCGCGGCTGAACAGAACACTCAGACATCGCGCGCGCGGCTGAACAGAACACTCAGATATTGCTCGCAGCTGAACAGAACACTCAGAGATCGCTCGCGGCTGAACAGAAAACTCAGAGATCGCTCGCGCGGCTGAACAGAACACTCAGAGATCGCGCGCGCGGCTGAACAGAACACTCAGACATCGCGCGCGCGGCTGAACAGAACACTCAGAGATCGCGCGCAGCTGAACAGAACACTCAGACATCGCGCGCGCGGCTGAACAGAACACTCAGACATCGCGCGCGCGGCTGAACAGAACACTCAGACATCGCGCGCGCGGCTGAACAGAACACTCAGAGATTGCTCGCAGCTGAACAGAACACTCAGACATCGCACGCGCAGCTGAACAGAACACTCAGAGATCGCGCGCAGCTGAACAGAACACTCAGACATCGCGCGCGCAGCTGAACAGAACACTCAGACATCGCGCGCGCGGCTGAACAGAACACTCAGACATCGCACGCGCAGCTGAATAGAACACTCAGAGATTGCTCGCAGCTGAACAGAACACTCAGAGATCGCTCGCAGCTGAACAGAACACTCAGAGATCTCGCGCACGGCTGAACAGAACACTCAGACATCGCGCGCGCAGCTGAACAGAACACTCAGAGATTGCTCGCAGCTGAACAGAACACTCAGACATCGCGCGCGCGGCTGAACAGAACACTCAGAGATCGCGCGCAGCTGAACAGAACACTCAGACATCGCGCGCGCGGCTGAACAGAACACTCAGAGATCGCGCGCAGCTGAACAGAACACTCAGACATCGCGCGCGCGGCTGAACAGAACACTCAGACATCGCGCGCGCGGCTGAACAGAACACTCAGAGATCGCGCGCGCGGCTGAACAGAACACTCAGAGATCGCTCGCAGCTGAACAGAACACTCAGACATCGCGCGCGGGGCTGAACAGAACACTCAGAGATCGCTCGCAGCTGAACAGAACACTCAGACATCGCGCGCACGGCTGAACAGAACACTCAGAGATCGCTCGCAATTGAACAGAACACTCAGACATCTCGCGAGCGGCTGAACAGAACACTCAGACATCGCGCGCGCGGCTGAACAGAACACTCAGACATCGCGCGCGGCTGAACAGAACACTCAGACATCGCGCGCGGCTGAACAGAACACTCAGAGATCGCTCGCAGCTGAACAGAACACTCAGACATCGCTCGCAGCTGAACAGAACACTCAGAGATCGCGCGCGCGGCTGAACAGAACACTCAGAAATCGCGCGCGCGGCTGAACAGAACACTCAGACATCGCGCGCGCAGCTGAACAGAACCATCAGAGATCGCGCGCAGCTGAACAGAACACTCAGACATGGCGCGTGCGGCTGAACAGAACACTCAGAAATCGCGCGCGCGGCTGAACAGAACACTCAGACATCGCGCGCGCAGCTGAACAGAACACTCAGAGATCGCGCGCAGCTGAACAGAACACTCAGACATCGCGCGCGCGGCTGAACAGAACACTCAGACATCGCGCGCGCGGCTGAACAGAACACTCAGATATTGCTCGCAGCTGAACAGAACACTCAGAGATCGCTCGCGGCTGAACAGAAAACTCAGAGATCGCTCGCGCGGCTGAACAGAACACTCAGAGATCGCGCGCGCGGCTGAACAGAACACTCAGACATCGCGCGCGCGGCTGAACAGAACACTCAGAGATCGCGCGCAGCTGAACAGAACACTCAGACATCGCGCGCGCGGCTGAACAGAACACTCAGACATCGCGCGCGCGGCTGAACAGAACACTCAGACATCGCGCGCGCGGCTGAACAGAACACTCAGAGATTGCTCGCAGCTGAACAGAACACTCAGACATCGCACGCGCAGCTGAACAGAACACTCAGAGATTGCTCGCAGCTGAACAGAACACTCAGACATCGCGCGCGCGGCTGAACAGAAAACTCAGAGATCGCTCGCAGCTGAACAGAACACTCAGAGATCGCTCGCAGCTGAACAGAACACTCAGAGATCGCACGCGCAGCAGAACAGAACACTCAGAGATCGCGCGCGCAGCTGAACAGAACACTCAGAGATCGCGCGCGCAGCTGAACAGAACACTCAGAGATCGCGTGCAGCTGAACAGAAAACTCAGAGATCGATCGCTGCTGAACAGAACACTCAGAGATCGCGCGCGCAGCTGAACAGAACACTCAGAGATCGCTCGCAGCTGAACAGAAAACTCAGAGATCGATCGCAGCTGAACAGAAAACTCAGAGATCGATCGCAGCTGAACAGAACACTCAGAGATCGCGCGCGCAGCAGAACAGAACACTCAGAGATCGCGCGCGCGGCTGAACAGAACACTCAGAGATCGCTCGCAGCTGAACAGAACACTCAGAGATCGCTCGCAGCTGAACAGAACACTCAGAGATCGCTCGCAGCTGAACAGAACACTCAGAGATCGCTCGCAGCTGAACAGAACACTCAGAGATCGCGCGCGCAGCTGAACAGAACACTCAGAGATTGCTCGCAGCTGAACAGAACACTCAGAGATCGCTCGCAGCTGAACAGAAAACTCAGAGATCTCGTGCGCGGCTGAACAGAACACTCAGACATCGCGCGTGCAGCTGAACAGAACACTCAGACATCGCGCGCGCAGCTGAACAGAACACTCAGACATCGCGCGCACGGCTGAACAGAACACTCAGACATCGCGCGCGCGGCAGAACAGAACACTCAGAGATCGCGCACGCAGCTGAACAGATAACTCAGAGATCGCTTGCAGCTGAACAGAACACTCAGAAATCGCGCGCGCGGCTGAACAGATCACTCAGACATCGCGCGCGCAGCTGAACAGAACACTCAGACATCGCGCGCGCGGCTGAACAGAACACTCAGACATCGCGCGCGCGGCTGAACAGAACACTCAGAAATCGCGCGCGCGCCTGAACAGAACACTCAGACATCGCGCGCGCAGCTGAACAGAACACTCAGACATCGCGCGCGCAGCTGAACAGAACACTCAGACATCGCGCGCGCGGCTGAACAGAACACTCAGACATCGCGCGCGCGGCTGAACAGAACACTCAGACATCGCGCGCGCGGCTGAACAGAACACTCAGACATCGCGCGCGCGGCTGAACAGAACACTCAGACATCGCGCGCGCGGCTGAACAGAACACTCAGACATCGCGCTCGCAGCTGAACAGAACACTCAGAGATCGCGCGCGCAGCTGAACAGAGAACTCAGAGATCGCTCGCAGCTGAACAGAACACTCAGACATCGCGCGCGCAGCTGAACAGAACACTCAGACATCGCACGCGCAGCTGAACAGAACACTCAGAGATTGCTCGCAGCTGAACAGAACACTCAGAGATCGCTCGCAGCTGAACAGAACACTCAGAGATCTCGCGCGCGGCTGAACAGAACACTCAGACATCGCGCGCGCAGCTGAACAGAACACTCAGACATCGCGCGCGCAGCTGAACAGAACACTCAGACATCGCGCGCGCGGCTGAACAGAACACTCAGACATCGCGCGCGCGGCTGAACAGAACACTCAGACATCGCGCGCGCGGCTGAACAGAACACTCAGAGATCGCACGCGCAGCAGAACAGAAAACTCAGACATCGCGCGCGCGGCTGAACAGAAAACTCAGAGATCGCTCGCAGCTGAACAGAACACTCAGAGATCGCTCGCAGCTGAACAGAACACTCAGAGATCGCTCGCGGCTGAACAGAACACTCAGAGATCGCGCGCGCGGCTGAACAGAACACTCAGACATCGCGCGCGCGGCTGAACAGAACACTCTCTGATCGCTCGCAGCTGAACAGAAAACTCAGAGATCGGGCGTGCAGCTGAACAGAACACTCAGAGATCGCGCGCAGCTGAACAGAACACTCAGACATCGCGCGCGCAGCTGAACAGAACACTCAGACATCGCGCGCAGCTGAACAGAACACTCAGAGATCGCTCGCAGCTGAACAGAACACTCAGACATCGCGCGCGCAGCTGAACAGAACACTCAGACATCGCACGCGCAGCTGAACAGAACACTCAGAGATTGCTCGCAGCTGAACAGAACACTCAGAGATCGCTCGCAGCTGAACAGAAAACTCAGAGATCTCGTGCGCGGCTGAACAGAACACTCAGACATCGCGCGTGCAGCTGAACAGAACACTCAGACATCGCGCGCGCAGCTGAACAGAACACTCAGACATCGCGCGCACGGCTGAACAGAACACTCAGACATCGCGCGCGCAGCAGAACAGAACACTCAGAGATCGCGCACGCAGCTGAACAGATAACTCAGAGATCGCTTGCAGCTGAACAGAACACTCAGAAATCGCGCGCGCGGCTGAACAGATCACTCAGACATCGCGCGCGCAGCTGAACAGAACACTCAGACATCGCGCGCGCGGCTGAACAGAACACTCAGACATCGCGCGTGCGGCTGAACAGAACACTCAGAAATCGCGCGCGCGCCTGAACAGAACACTCAGACATCGCGCGCGCAGCTGAACAGAACACTCAGACATCGCGCGCGCAGCTGAACAGAACACTCAGACATCGCACGCGCGGCTGAACAGAACACTCAGACATCGCGCGCGCGGCTGAACAGAACACTCAGACATCGCGCGCGCGGCTGAACAGAACACTCAGACATCGCGCGCGCGGCTGAACAGAACACTCAGAAATCGCGCGCGCGGCTGAACAGAATACTCAGATATCGCTCGCAGCTGAACAGAACACTCAGAGATCGCGCGCGCGGCTGAACAGAACACTCAGAAATCGCGCGCGCGGCTGAACAGAACACTCAGACATCGCGCGCGCAGCTGAACAGAACACTCAGAGATCGCGCGCAGCTGAACAGAACACTCAGACATGGCGCGTGCGGCTGAACAGAACACTCAGAAATCGCGCGCGCGGCTGAACAGAACACTCAGACATCGCGCGCGCAGCTGAACAGAACACTCAGACATCGCGCGCGCAGCTGAACAGAACACTCAGACATCGCGCGCGCGGCTGAACAGAACACTCAGACATCGCGCGCGCGGCTGAACAGAACACTCAGACATCGCGCGCGCAGCAGAACAGAACACTCAGAGATCGCGCGCGCAGCTGAACAGAGAACTCAGAGATCGCTCGCAGCTGAACAGAACACTCAGACATCGCGCGCGCAGCTGAACAGAACACTCAGACATCGCACGCGCAGCTGAACAGAACACTCAGAGATTGCTCGCAGCTGAACAGAACACTCAGAGATCGCTCGCAGCTGAACAGAACACTCAGAGATCTCGCGCGCGGCTGAACAGAACACTCAGACATCCTGCGCGCAGCTGAACAGAACACTCAGACATCGCGCGCGCAGCTGAACAGAACACTCAGACATCGCGCGCGCGGCTGAACAGAACACTCAGACATCGCGCGCGCGGCTGAACAGAACACTCAGAAATCGCGCGCGCGGCTGAACAGAACACTCAGAGATCGCACGCGCAGCAGAAAAGAAAACTCAGAGATCGCTCGCGCGGCTGAACAGAACACTCAGAGATCGCGCGCGCGGATGAACAGAACACTCAGACATCGCGCGCGCGCGGCTGAACAGAACACTCAGAGATCGCGCGCAGCTGAACAGAACACTCAGACATCGCGCGCGCGGCTGAACAGAACACTCAGACATCGCGCGCGCGGCTGAACAGAACACTCAGACATCGCACGCGCAGCAGAACAGAAAATTCAGAGATCGCTCGCGCGGCTGAACAGAAAACTCAGAGATCGCTCGCAGCTGAACAGAACACTCAGAGATCGCTCGCAGCTGAACAGAACACTCAGAGATCGCTCGCGGCTGAACAGAACACTCAGACATCGCGCGCGCGGCTGAACAGAACACTCAGACATCGCGCGCGCGGCTGAACAGAACACTCAGAGATCGCTCGCAGCTGAACAGAAAACTCAGAGATCGGGCGTGCAGCTGAACAGAACACTCAGAGATCGCGCGCAGCTGAACAGAACACTCAGACATCGCGCGTGCAGCTGAACAGAACACTCAGACATCGCGCGCAGCTGAACAGAACACTCAGAGATCGCTCGCAGCTGAACAGAACACTCAGACATCGCGCGCGCAGCTGAACAGAACACTCAGACATCGCACGCGCAGCTGAACAGAACACTCAGAGATTGCTCGCAGCTGAACAGAACACTCAGAGATCGCTCGCAGCTGAACAGAAAACTCAGAGATCTCGTGCGCGGCTGAACAGAACACTCAGACATCGCGCGTGCAGCTGAACAGAACACTCAGACATCGCGCGCGCAGCTGAACAGAACACTCAGACATCGCGCGCACGGCTGAACAGAACACTCAGACATCGCGCGCGCAGCAGAACAGAACACTCAGAGATCGCGCACGCAGCTGAACAGATAACTCAGAGATCGCTTGCAGCTGAACAGAACACTCAGACATCGCGCGCAGCTGAACAGAAAACTCAGAGATCTCGTGCGCGGCTGAACAGAACACTCAGACATCGCGCGTGCAGCTGAACAGAACACTCAGACATCGCGCGCGCAGCTGAACAGAACACTCAGACATCGCGCGCACGGCTGAACAGAACACTCAGACATCGCGCGCGCAGCAGAACAGAACACTCAGAGATCGCGCACGCAGCTGAACAGATAACTCAGAGATCGCTTGCAGCTGAACAGAACACTCAGACATCGCGCGCGCGGCTGAACAGAACACTCAGACATCGCGCGCGCGGCTGAACAGAACACTCAGAAATCGCGCGCGCGCCTGAACAGAACACTCAGACATCGCGCGCGCAGCTGAACAGAACACTCAGACATCGCGCGCGCAGCTGAACAGAACACTCAGACATCGCACGCGCGGCTGAACAGAACACTCAGACATCGCGCGCGCGGCTGAACAGAACACTCAGACATCGCGCGCGCGGCTGAACAGAACACTCAGACATCGCGCGCGCGGCTGAACAGAACACTCAGAAATCGCGCGCGCGGCTGAACAGAACACTCAGATATCGCTCGCAGCTGAACAGAACACTCAGAGATCGCGCGCGCGGCTGAACAGAACACTCAGAAATCGCGCGCGCGGCTGAACAGAACACTCAGACATCGCGCGCGCAGCTGAACAGAACACTCAGAGATCGCGCGCAGCTGAACAGAACACTCAGACATGGCGCGTGCGGCTGAACAGAACACTCAGAAATCGCGCGCGCAGCTGAACAGAACACTCAGACATCGCGCGCGCAGCTGAACAGAACACTCAGAGATCGCGCGCAGCTGAACAGAACACTCAGACATCGCGCGCGCGGCTGAACAGAACACTCAGACATCGCGCGCGCGGCTGAACAGAACACTCAGACATCGCCCGCGCAGCAGAACAGAACACTCAGAGATCGCGCGCGCAGCTGAACAGAGAACTCAGAGATCGCTCGCAGCTGAACAGAACACTCAGACATCGCGCGCGCAGCTGAACAGAACACTCAGACATCGCACGCGCAGCTGAACAGAACACTCAGAGATTGCTCGCAGCTGAACAGAACACTCAGAGATCGCTCGCAGCTGAACAGAACACTCAGAGATCGCGCGCAGCTGAACAGAACACTCAGACATCGCGCGCGCAGCTGAACAGAACACTCAGACATCGCGCGCGCGGCTGAACAGAACACTCAGACATCGCGCGCGCGGCTGAACAGAACACTCAGACATCGCGCGCGCGGCTGAACAGAACACTCAGAGATCGCACGCGCAGCAGAACAGAAAACTCAGAGATCGCTCGCGCGGCTGAACAGAACACTCAGAGATCGCGCGCGCGGCTGAACAGAACACTCAGACATCGCGCGCGCGGCTGAACAGAACACTCAGAGATCGCGCGCAGCTGAACAGAACACTCAGACATCGCGCGCGCGGCTGAACAGAACACTCAGACATCGCGCGCGCAGCTGAACAGAACACTCAGACATCGCGCGCGCGGCTGAACAGAACACTCAGACATCGCGCGCGCAGCAGAACAGAACACTCAGAGATCGCGCGCGCAGCTGAACAGAGAACTCAGAGATCGCTCGCAGCTGAACAGAACACTCAGACATCGCGCGCGCAGCTGAACAGAACACTCAGACATCGCACGCGCAGCTGAACAGAACACTCAGAGATTGCTCGCAGCTGAACAGAACACTCAGACATCGCGCGCGCAGCTGAACAGAACACTCAGAGATTGCTCGCAGCTGAACAGAACACTCAGACATCGCGTGCGCGGCTGAACAGAACACTCAGAGATCGCTCGCAGCTGAACAGAACACTCAGACATCGCGCGCGCGGCTGAACAGAACACTCAGAGATCGCGCGCGCGGCTGAACAGAACACTCAGAGATCGCTCGCAGCTGAACAGAACACTCAGACATCGCTCGCAGCTGAACAGAACACTCAGAGATCGCGCGCGCGGCTGAACAGAACACTCAGAAATCGCGCGCGCGGCTGAACAGAACACTCAGACATCGCGCGCGCAGCTGAACAGAACACTCAGAGATCGCGCGCAGCTGAACAGAACACTCAGACATCGCGTGCGCGGCTGAACAGAACACTCAGACATCGCGCGCGCGGCTGAACAGAACACTCAGACATCGCGCGCGCGGCTGAACAGAACAATCAGACATCGCGCGCGCGGCTGAACAGAACACTCAGAGATTGCTCGCAGCTGAACAGAACACTCAGACATCGCGCGCGCAGCTGAACAGAACACTCAGAGATCGCGCGCAGCTGAACAGAACACTCAGACATCGCGCGCGCAGCTGAACAGAACACTCAGACATCGCGCGCGGCTGAACAGAACACTCAGACATCGCGCGCGCAGCAGAACAGAACACTCAGAGATCGCGCGCGCAGCTGAACAGAGAACTCAGAGATCGCTCGCAGCTGAACAGAACACTCAGACATCGCGCGCGCAGCTGAACAGAACACTCAGACATCGCGCGCGCAGCTGAACAGAACACTCAGACATCGCGCGCACGGCTGAACAGAACACTCAGACATCGCGCGCGCAGCAGAACAGAACACTCAGAGATCGCGCACGCAGCTGAACAGATAACTCAGAGATCGCTTGCAGCTGAACAGAACACTCAGAAATCGCGCGCGCGGCTGAACAGAACACTCAGAGATCGCTCGCAGCTGAACAGAACACTCAGAGATCTCGCGCGCGGCTGAACAGAACACTCAGACATCCCGCGCGCAGCTGAACAGAACACTCAGACATCGCGCGCGCGGCTGAACAGAACACTCAGAGATCGCACGCGCAGCAGAACAGAAAACTCAGAGATCGCTCGCGCGGCTGAACAGAACACTCAGAGATCGCGCGCGCGGCTGAACAGAACACTCAGACATCGCGCGCGCGGCTGAACAGAACACTCAGAGATCGCGCGCAGCTGAACAGAACACTCAGACATCGCGCGCGCGGCTGAACAGAACACTCAGACATCGCGCGCGCGGCTGAACAGAACACTCAGACATCGCACGCGCAGCAGAACAGAAAACTCAGAGATCGCTCGCGCGGCTGAACAGAAAACTCAGAGATCGCTCGCAGCTGAACAGAACACTCAGAGATCGCTCGCAGCTGAACAGAACACTCAGACATCGCGCGCGCAGCTGAACAGAACACTCAGACATCGCGCGCAGCTGAACAGAACACTCAGAGATCGCTCGCAGCTGAACAGAACACTCAGACATCGCGCGCGCAGCTGAACAGAACACTCAGACATCGCACGCGCAGCTGAACAGAACACTCAGAGATTGCTCGCAGCTGAACAGAACACTCAGAGATCGCTCGCAGCTGAACAGAAAACTCAGAGATCTCGTGCGCGGCTGAACAGAACACTCAGACATCGCGCGTGCAGCTGAACAGAACACTCAGACATCGCGCGCGCAGCTGAACAGAACACTCAGACATCGCGCGCACGGCTGAACAGAACACTCAGACATCGCGCGCGCAGCAGAACAGAACACTCAGAGATCGCGCACGCAGCTGAACAGATAACTCAGAGATCGCTTGCAGCTGAACAGAACACTCAGAAATCGCGCGCGCGGCTGAACAGATCACTCAGACATCGCGCGCGCAGCTGAACAGAACACTCAGACATCGCGCGCGGCTGAACAGAACACTCAGACATCGCGCGCGCGGCTGAACAGAACACTCAGAAATCGCGCGCGCGCCTGAACAGAACACTCAGACATCGCGCGCGCAGCTGAACAGAACACTCAGACATCGCGCGCGCAGCTGAACAGAACACTCAGACATCGCACGCGCGGCTGAACAGAACACTCAGACATCGCGCGCGCGGCTGAACAGAACACTCAGACATCGCGCGCGCGGCTGAACAGAACACTCAGACATCGCGCGCGCAGCAGAACAGAACACTCAGAGATCGCGCGCGCAGCTGAACAGAGAACTCAGAGATCGCTCGCAGCTGAACAGAACACTCAGACATCGCGCGCGCAGCTGAACAGAACACTCAGACATTGCACGCGCAGCTGAACAGAACACTCAGAGATTGCTCGCAGCTGAACAGAACACTCAGAGATCGCTCGCAGCTGAACAGAACACTCAGAGATCTCGCGCGCGGCTGAACAGAACACTCAGACATCCTGCGCGCAGCTGAACAGAACACTCAGACATCGCGCGCGCAGCTAAACAGAACACTCAGACATCGCGCGCGCGGCTGAACAGAACACTCAGACATCGCGCGCGCGGCTGAACAGAACACTCAGACATCGCGCGCGCGGCTGAACAGAACACTCAGAGATCGCACGCGCAGCAGAAAAGAAAACTCAGAGATCGCTCGCGCGGCTGAACAGAACACTCAGACATCGCGCGCGCGGCTGAACAGAACACTCAGACATCGCGCGCGCGGCTGAACAGAACACTCAGAGATCGCACGCGCAGCAGAAAAGAAAACTCAGAGATCGCTCGCGCGGATGAACAGAACACTCAGACATCGCGCGCGCGCGGCTGAACAGAACACTCAGAGATCGCGCGCGCGGCTGAACAGAACACTCAGACATCGCGCGCGCGGCTGAACAGAACACTCAGACATCGCGCGCGCGGCTGAACAGAACACTCAGACATCGCGCGCGCGGCTGAACAGAACACTCAGACATCGCACGCGCAGCAGAACAGAAAATTCAGAGATCGCTCGCGCGGCTGAACAGAAAACTCAGAGATCGCTCGCAGCTGAACAGAACACTCAGAGATCGCTCGCAGCTGAACAGAACACTCAGAGATCGCTCGCGGCTGAACAGAACACTCAGACATCGCGCGCGCGGCTGAACAGAACACTCAGACATCGCGCGCGCGGCTGAACAGAACACTCAGAGATCGCTCGCAGCTGAACAGAAAACTCAGAGATCGGGCGTGCAGCTGAACAGAACACTCAGAGATCGCGCGCAGCTGAACAGAACACTCAGACATCGCGCGCGCAGCTGAACAGAACACTCAGACATCGCGCGCAGCTGAACAGAACACTCAGAGATCGCTCGCAGCTGAACAGAACACTCAGACATCGCGCGCGCAGCTGAACAGAACACTCAGAGATTGCTCGCAGCTGAACAGAACACTCAGAGATCGCTCGCAGCTGAACAGAAAACTCAGAGATCTCGTGCGCGGCTGAACAGAACACTCAGACATCGCGCGTGCAGCTGAACAGAACACTCAGACATCGCGCGCGCAGCTGAACAGAACACTCAGACATCGCGCGCACGGCTGAACAGAACACTCAGACATCGCGCGCGCAGCAGAACAGAACACTCAGAGATCGCGCACGCAGCTGAACAGATAACTCAGAGATCGCTTGCAGCTGAACAGAACACTCAGAAATCGCGCGCGCGGCTGAACAGATCACTCAGACATCGCGCGCGCAGCTGAACAGAACACTCAGACATCGCGCGCGCGGCTGAACAGAACACTCAGACATCGCGCGCGCGGCTGAACAGAACACTCAGAAATCGCGCGCGCGCCTGAACAGAACACTCAGACATCGCGCGCGCAGCTGAACAGAACACTCAGACATCGCGCGCGCAGCTGAACAGAACACTCAGACATCGCACGCGCGGCTGAACAGAACACTCAGACATCGCGCGCGCGGCTGAACAGAACACTCAGACATCGCGCGCGCGGCTGAACAGAACACTCAGACATCGCGCGCGCGGCTGAACAGAACACTCAGAAATCGCGCGCGCGGCTGAACAGAACACTCAGATATCGCTCGCAGCTGAACAGAACACTCAGAGATCGCGCGCGCGGCTGAACAGAACACTCAGAAATCGCGCGCGCGGCTGAACAGAACACTCAGACATCGCGCGCGCAGCTGAACAGAACACTCAGAGATCGCGCGCAGCTGAACAGAACACTCAGACATGGCGCGTGCGGCTGAACAGAACACTCAGAAATCGCGCGCGCGGCTGAACAGAACACTCAGACATCGCGCGCGCAGCTGAACAGAACACTCAGAGATCGCGCGCAGCTGAACAGAACACTCAGACATCGCGCGCGCGGCTGAACAGAACACTCAGACATCGCGCGCGCGGCTGAACAGAACACTCAGACATCGCGCGCGCAGCAGAACAGAACACTCAGAGATCGCGCGCGCAGCTGAACAGAGAACTCAGAGATCGCTCGCAGCTGAACAGAACACTCAGACATCGCGCGCGCAGCTGAACAGAACACTCAGACATCGCACGCGCAGCTGAACAGAACACTCAGAGATTGCTCGCAGCTGAACAGAACACTCAGAGATCGCTCGCAGCTGAACAGAACACTCAGACATCCCGCGCGCAGCTGAACAGAACACTCAGACATCGCGCGCGCAGCTGAACAGAACACTCAGACATCGCGCGCGCGGCTGAACAGAACACTCAGACATCGCGCGCGCGGCTGAACAGAACACTCAGACATCGCGCGCGCGGCTGAGCAGAACACTCAGAGATCGCACGCGCAGCAGAACAGAAAACTCAGAGATCGCTCGCGCGGCTGAACAGAACACTCAGAGATCGCGCGCGCGGCTGAACAGAACACTCAGACATCGCGCGCGCGGCTGAACAGAACACTCAGAGATCGCGCGCAGCTGAACAGAACACTCAGACATCGTGCGCGCGGCTGAACAGAACACTCAGACATCGCGCGCGCGGCTGAACAGAACACTCAGACATCGCGCGCGCGGCTGAACAGAACACTCAGAGATTGCTCGCAGCTGAACAGAACACTCAGACATCGCGCGCGCAGCTGAACAGAACACTCAGAGATCGCGCGCAGCTGAACAGAACACTCAGACATCGCGCGCGCAGCTGAACAGAACACTCAGACATCGCGCGCGCGGCTGAACAGAACACTCAGACATCGCGCGCGCAGCAGAACAGAACACTCAGAGATCGCGCGCGCAGCTGAACAGAGAACTCAGAGATCGCTCGCAGCTGAACAGAACACTCAGACATCGCGCGCGCAGCTGAACAGAACACTCAGACATCGCACGCGCAGCTGAACAGAACACTCAGAGATTGCTCGCAGCTGAACAGAACACTCAGACATCGCGCGCGCAGCTGAACAGAACACTCAGAGATTGCTCGCAGCTGAACAGAACACTCAGACATCGCGTGCGCGGCTGAACAGAACACTCAGAGATCGCTCGCAGCTGAACAGAACACTCAGACATCGCTCGCAGCTGAACAGAACACTCAGAGATCGCGCGCGCGGCTGAACAGAACACTCAGAAATCGCGCGCGCGGCTGAACAGAACACTCAGACATCGCGCGCGCAGCTGAACAGAACACTCAGAGATCGCGCGCAGCTGAACAGAACACTCAGACATCGCGCGCGCGGCTGAACAGAACACTCAGACATCGCGCGCGCGGCTGAACAGAACACTCAGACATCGCGCGCGCGGCTGAACAGAACAATCAGACATCGCGCGCGCGGCTGAACAGAACACTCAGAGATTGCTCGCAGCTGAACAGAACACTCAGACATCGCGCGCGCGGCTGAACAGAACACTCAGACATCGCGCGCGCGGCTGAACAGAACAATCAGACATCGCGCGCGCGGCTGAACAGAACACTCAGAGATTGCTCGCAGCTGAACAGAACACTCAGACATCGCGCGCGCAGCTGAACAGAACACTCAGACATCGCGCGCGCGGCTGAACAGAACACTCAGACATCGCGCGCGCAGCAGAACAGAACACTCAGAGATCGCGCGCGCAGCTGAACAGAGAACTCAGAGATCGCTCGCAGCTGAACAGAACACTCAGACATCGCGCGCGCAGCTGAACAGAACACTCAGACATCGCGCGCGCAGCTGAACAGAACACTCAGACATCGCGCGCACGGCTGAACAGAACACTCAGACATCGCGCGCGCAGCAGAACAGAACACTCAGAGATCGCGCACGCAGCTGAACAGATAACTCAGAGATCGCTTGCAGCTGAACAGAACACTCAGAAATCGCGCGCGCGGCTGAACAGAACACTCAGAGATCGCTCGCAGCTGAACAGAACACTCAGACATCCCGCGCGCAGCTGAACAGAACACTCAGACATCGCGCGCGCGGCTGAACAGAACACTCAGAGATCGCACGCGCAGCAGAACAGAAAACTCAGAGATCGCTCGCGCGGCTGAACAGAACACTCAGAGATCGCGCGCGCGGCTGAACAGAACACTCAGACATCGCGCGCGCGGCTGAACAGAACACTCAGAGATCGCGCGCAGCTGAACAGAACACTCAGACATCGCGCGCGCGGCTGAACAGAACACTCAGACATCGCGCGCGCGGCTGAACAGAACACTCAGACATCACACGCGCAGCAGAACAGAAAACTCAGAGATCGCTCGCGCGGCTGAACAGAAAACTCAGAGATCGCTCGCAGCTGAACAGAACACTCAGAGATCGCTCGCAGCTGAACAGAACACTCAGAGATCGCTCGCGGCTGAACAGAACACTCAGACATCGCGCGCGCGGCTGAACAGAACACTCAGACATCGCGCGCGCGGCTGAACAGAACACTCAGAGATCGCTCGCAGCTGAACAGAAAACTCAGAGATCGGGCGTGCAGCTGAACAGAACACTCAGAGATCGCGCGCAGCTGAACAGAACACTCAGACATCGCGCGCGCAGCTGAACAGAACACTCAGACATCGCGCGCAGCTGAACAGAACACTCAGAGATCGCTCGCAGCTGAACAGAACACTCAGACATCGCGCGCGCAGCTGAACAGAACACTCAGACATCGCACGCGCAGCTGAACAGAACACTCAGAGATTGCTCGCAGCTGAACAGAACACTCAGAGATCGCTCGCAGCTGAACAGAAAACTCAGAGATCTCGTGCGCGGCTGAACAGAACACTCAGACATCGCGCGTGCAGCTGAACAGAACACTCAGACATCGCGCGCGCAGCTGAACAGAACACTCAGACATCGCGCGCACGGCTGAACAGAACACTCAGACATCGCGCGCGCAGCAGAACAGAACACTCAGAGATCGCGCACGCAGCTGAACAGATAACTCAGAGATCGCTTGCAGCTGAACAGAACACTCAGAAATCGCGCGCGCGGCTGAACAGATCACTCAGACATCGCGCGCGCAGCTGAACAGAACACTCAGACATCGCGCGCGGCTGAACAGAACACTCAGACATCGCGCGCGCGGCTGAACAGAACACTCAGAAATCGCGCGCGCGCCTGAACAGAACACTCAGACATCGCGCGCGCAGCTGAACAGAACACTCAGACATCGCGCGCGCAGCTGAACAGAACACTCAGACATCGCACGCGCGGCTGAACAGAACACTCAGACATCGCGCGCGCGGCTGAACAGAACACTCAGACATCGCGCGCGCGGCTGAACAGAACACTCAGACATCGCGCGCGCGGCTGAACAGAACACTCAGACATCGCGCGCGCGGCTGAACAGAACACTCAGACATCGCGCGCGCAGCAGAACAGAACACTCAGAGATCGCGCGCGCAGCTGAACAGAGAACTCAGAGATCGCTCGCAGCTGAACAGAACACTCAGACATCGCGCGCGCAGCTGAACAGAACACTCAGACATCGCACGCGCAGCTGAACAGAACACTCAGAGATTGCTCGCAGCTGAACAGAACACTCAGAGATCGCTCGCAGCTGAACAGAACACTCAGACATCCCGCGCGCAGCTGAACAGAACACTCAGACATCGCGCGCGCAGCTGAACAGAACACTCAGACATCGCGCGCGCGGCTGAACAGAACACTCAGACATCGCGCGCGCGGCTGAACAGAACACTCAGACATCGCGCGCGCGGCTGAACAGAACACTCAGAGATCGCACGCGCAGCAGAACAGAAAACTCAGAGATCGCTCGCGCGGCTGAACAGAACACTCAGAGATCGCGCGCGCGGCTGAACAGAACACTCAGACATCGCGCGCGCGGCTGAACAGAACACTCAGACATCGCGCGCGCGGCTGAACAGAACACTCAGACATCGCGCGCGCGGCTGAACAGAACACTCAGACATCGCGCGCGCGGCTGAACAGAACACTCAGACATCGCGCGCGCGGCTGAACAGAACACTCAGAGATTGCTCGCAGCTGAACAGAACACTCAGACATCGCACGCGCAGCTGAACAGAACACTCAGAGATCGCGCGCAGCTGAACAGAACACTCAGACATCGCGCGCGCAGCTGAACAGAACACTCAGACATCGCGCGCGCGGCTGAACAGAACACTCAGACATCGCGCGCGCAGCAGAACAGAACACTCAGAGATCGCGCGCGCAGCTGAACAGAGAACTCAGAGATCGCTCGCAGCTGAACAGAACACTCAGACATCGCGCGCGCAGCTGAACAGAACACTCAGACATCGCACGCGCAGCTGAACAGAACACTCAGAGATTGCTCGCAGCTGAACAGAACACTCAGACATCGCGCGCGCAGCTGAACAGAACACTCAGAGATTGCTCGCAGCTGAACAGAACACTCAGACATCGCGTGCGCGGCTGAACAGAACACTCAGAGATCGCTCGCAGCTGAACAGAACACTCAGACATCGCGCGCGCGGCTGAACAGAACACTCAGAGATCGCGCGCGCGGCTGAACAGAACACTCAGAGATCGCTCGCAGCTGAACAGAACACTCAGACATCGCTCGCAGCTGAACAGAACACTCAGAGATCGCGCGCGCGGCTGAACAGAACACTCAGAAATCGCGCGCGCGGCTGAACAGAACACTCAGACATCGCGCGCGCAGCTGAACAGAACACTCAGAGATCGCGCGCAGCTGAACAGAACACTCAGACATCGCGCGCGCGGCTGAACAGAACACTCAGACATCGCGCGCGCGGCTGAACAGAACACTCAGACATCGCGCGCGCGGCTGAACAGAACACTCAGAGATTGCTCGCAGCTGAACAGAACACTCAGACATCGCACGCGCAGCTGAACAGAACACTCAGAGATCGCGCGCAGCTGAACAGAACACTCAGACATCGCGCGCGCAGCTGAACAGAACACTCAGACATCGCGCGCGCGGCTGAACAGAACACTCAGACATCGCACGCGCAGCAGAACAGAACACTCAGAGATCGCGCGCGCAGCTGAACAGAGAACTCAGAGATCGCTCGCAGCTGAACAGAACACTCAGACATCGCGCGC